>NC_059220.1:3097341-3218716 GCF_020615455.1 Coregonus clupeaformis
TACATGTTGAGTGCCCTTCCCTATAAGTATGTTGAAAATCTGTTGTAAATTAATTTGTTTACAGAGAAATAGCATTGTATTTGGTCAAACACAATTCTTTCCAACAGTTTGCTAAGAGCTGGCAGCAAGCTTATAGGTGTACTGTTAGAACCAGTAAAGGCCGCTTTACCATTCTTGGGTAGCGGAATGACTTTGGCTTCCCTCCAGACCTGAGGACAAAGACTTTCCTCTAGGCTCAGATTAAAGATATGACAGATAGGAGTGGCTATAGAGTCAGCTACCATCCTCAGTAGCTTTCCATCTAAGTTGTCAATGCCAGGAGGTTTGTCATTATTGATCGATAACAATACATTTTCCACCACTCGAACACTAACTTTACAAAAAAGAGGGAATAAGCATGAAATCCGGAATACTCAACAACAACAAAAAATATTATTTGTCACACACTTCGTAAACAACGTGTGGACTAACAGTGAAACGCTAACTTATGGGCCCTTCCCGATAATGCAGAGAGAAAGAAAACAGAGAAATAATAGGAAAAATAAAACACGTAATAATAAAAGTAATAATAGATAAACAATGAGTCACGATAACTTGGCTGTATACGAGTCAATGTGCAGGGGTTCGAGGTAATCGAGGTACAGTAAATATGTACATTACATTTACATTTTAGTCATTTAGCAGACTCTTATCCAGAGCAACTTACATGAGCAATTAGGGTTAAGTGCCTTGCTCAAGGGCACATCTGCAGATTTTTCACCTAGTCGGCTCGGGGATTAGAACCAGCGACCTTTCGGTTACTGGCACAACACTCTTAACCACTAAGCCACCTGCCGCCCTCATATAACTAGGAATAAAGTGACAGATAGTAAACGGTAGCAGCAGCATATGTGATGAGTCAAAAATGTTAGCGCAAAAATAGCAAATGGAGATAGTTAAATAGTTAACCAAATAGCTACCTGGACTAACTATTTAGCATAGGTTTGGGGGTAGAAGCTGTTTAGGGTTCTGTTGGTTCCAGACTTGGTGCATCGGTACCACTTGCCGTGCGGTAGTAGAGATATCAGTCTTTGACTTGGGTGGCTGGAGTCTGACAGTTTCTAGGGCTTTCCTCTGACACTGCCTGGTATAGAGGTCCTGGATGGCAGAGCGCTCGGCCCCAGTGATGTACTGGGCAATACGCACTACCCTCTGTAGCGCCTTTCAGTCGGATGCCAAGCAGTTACCATACTAAGTGATGATGCAGCTAGACAAGATGCTCTCAATGTTGCAGCTGTAGAACATTTTGAGGATCTGAGGACCCATGACAAATATTTTCAGCCACATGAGGGGGAAGAAGCATTGTCGACTGTGTTGGTGTGTTTGGAACATGATAGATCTTTAGTGATGTGGACACCGAGCAACTTGAAGCTCTCGACTCCCTCCACTAAAGCCTTGTCGATGTGAATGGGGGAGAGCTCGGTCCTCTGTTTCCTGTAGTCCACAATCAGCTCCTTTGTCTTGCTGACGTTGAGGGAGAGGTTGTTGTTCTGGCACCACACTGCCAGGCCTCTGACCTCCTCCCTATGGGCTGACTCATCTTCGTTGGTGATCAGGCCTACCACCGCCGTGTCATCTGCAAACTTAACGATGGTGTAGGGAGTTTTAGGGCGGCCACGCAATCGTGGATGAACAGGAAGTAAAGGAGGGGACTGAGCCCTACCCATGCCCGCAACATTAAGGCCCTACCCTACCCAGGCCTCAAATGGTGCAGCTGCTTCTGCCAAATTTAAGGCCGAAACCCGAAATAACCTCCTTCAGTAGTAAATCCATTAGCTGCTCCGCTCTGTCGGTTACTCGCTCCCTGCACGTATCTCGCTCTGCTCATGGCGCTCTGAGTCTAAGTATCCATAGCAACGGCTCCACTTGGGCTGCTCTGCTCAATGAAGAGACATGAGAGAGCAGTTAGCTGTTGGCTACACTCTAAACTCCAACAAAACTCAAGGAACATTATTATGGTCTGCTTGAAACATTTACAGACTGGGTCAGGGACAAGTTGAAAATGTCAGTGAAGACACTTGCCAGCTGGTCAGCGCATGTTCTGAGTACTCGTCATGTTAATCCGTCTGGCCCTGCGGCCTTGTGAATGTTGACCTGTTTAAAAGGTCTTACTCACATCGGCTACGAGGAGCGGGATCAAACAGTCGTCCGGAACAGTTGGTGCTCTCACGCATGGTTCAGTGTTGCTTGCCTCGAAGCGAGCATAGAAGGCATTTAAATCATCTGGTAGGCTCGTGTCACTGGGCAGCTCGTGGCAATGGGCAGCTCGTGGCTGGGTTTCCCTTTGTAATCCGTGATAGTTTGCAAGCCATGCCACATCCGACGAGCGTCAGAGACGGAGTAGTAGGATTGGATCTTAGTCCTGTATTGACGCTTTGCCTGTGTGATGGTTCGTCGGAGGGCGTAGTGGGATTTCTTATAAGCGTCTGGGTTAGTGTCCCGCTCCCTGAAAGTGGCAGCATTTAGCTCAGTGCGGATGTTGCCTGTAATCCATGGCTTCTGATTGGGATATGTACGTACGGTCACGTTGGGGTCAACGTCGTAGATGCACTTATTGATGAAGCCGGTGACTGATGTCGTAAATGCCTCAATGCCATCGGATGAGTCTCGGAACATAGTCCAGTCTGTGCTAGCGAAACAGTCCTGTAGCTTAGACTCTGCTTCATCGGACCACTTCCATATTGAGCGCGTCACCGGTACTTCCTGTTTTCGAGTTTTTGTACGCGTCTCTGTGTCTGGAGTAAAGGTGGTCTAGGGTTTTCACCTCTAGTTGCACAGGTGACATGATGGTAGAAATGAGGTAAGACAGATCTCAGTTTTCAGTTCCTGAATTAAAATCCCCGACCACTAGGAGCGCCGACCGTTGAGTCCGGTCTTAGTGCCAGCATCGGTTTGTGGTGGTAAATAGACAGCTATGAAAAATATAGATGAAAACTCTCTTGGTAAATAGTGTGGTCTACTGCTTATCATGAGATATTCTAAGTCAGGCGTGCAGAACCCCGAGACTTCCTTAATATTAGAGATCAGCGCACCAGCTGTTGCTAACAAAGACACACACCACCCCCCTTGAACTTTGCTTTTATAATATAACGTTGCGGATAAAGTTTGGAATGACACAATTTCATGTGTACAACGTCTAAAGACCTGCATCACTATACAGAGAGCTTTTCTATTTCAAAAAATACATATATCTGGGTATTTTTGGGACATTTGCTCATGTTTTTTCAGAGCCCCCCCGTACTGCACAACTAGGATGAGGCAGTGAATCGCTGGTTTGGGTAAGTTCCTCAAAAACAAGTGAAAATCGCAAAAACAAAAAAAGTGTCTATACCCTTCTATAACATGCCATTTACATCCCAAATTTGGTTGTAAAAAAGACAATGACCCTGCACAAGGCGAGTCAAATAAGCTAAGAAGTCTTTCCTGCCGCGTGTCTGTCTCGTGTCTCCATGTTGGATGGACCAGTGGCCTGTGACAGACAGCGAGGAGGGTAGTTGTCAGTACACTTAACTCAGCCTAAACTGGCTGTATAGCTGCAGGGGGGAGTCTGAGACAGACAGACACTGATCACTCACTCACTTCATTACAGTAGCCCGGGCACCGTCACTACACACTCATTTTACATTTACATTTTAGTCATTTAGCAGACGCTCTTATCCAGAGCGACTTACAGGAGCAATTAGGGTTAAGTGCCTCGCTTAAGGGCACATCGACAGATTTTTCACCTAGTCGGCTCGGGGATTAGAACCAGCGACCTTTCGGTTACTGGCACAACGCTCTTACCCACTAAGCTACCTGCCGCCCCACTCACTACACACTCACTACATAGCCCAGGCACACTCACTACACCTTCACTAGTCACTCACTACACAGCCTAGGCAATGTCACTATACAAATCACTACAGACTCACCACACCAGTGTTTCCCCAAGCACATGGAGTAGCCAGCCAGATAGAAAAAGTAGCCAACCAGGATCCCCCGGGTTACGATTATTTTGCCAAACAAGCTTTATTTGTGGCGGCCTCTGGTACATTCTAACGCCTCGATTCCATCCGAAATTTCACAGCGAAATGATTGAATACTTTATCAGATTTACCTCCCAGATTAGAAACATTAGTTGTGGTATTGTGTGTAGAAGGACATGACTTAACAATTGAAATGACAGAAAATGTATGACTTCAGTGTATTGTTAGTTGTTTTGGATATTGTCTAGTTCTAGGCCTATAAAATCAGGGCTATTTTCTAAGTAAAAGAACATTAAACCTTTAACCCGATCTTGAGATCAAAGTCTTATTTACAGTTTTACTGCAAGATATGAATTGCTACAATAAAATGTTTGTTCTTCAAATTATGTATTTTATTAAAACAGAATTTTTTTGTAAACAGCCCAAATTATCTTGAAAAAAATCAATTTAAAGGTTAAATTTAAAATCAAACAAATTGTGTGATGGGCACTTTTTCTAATGGAAAAATGGTTCTCCAAAAAAAAAAACTGAACAGATGCTCAATTAAGTTCTGGATACATATTTGTTAAGAGAAGAGATACACTATATATGCAAAAGTATGTGGACACCCCTTCAAATTAGTGGATTCGGCTATTTCAGCCACACCCGTTGCTGACAGGTGTATAAAATCGAGCACACAGCCATGCAATCTCCATAGACAAACATTGGCAGTAGAATGGCCTTACTGAAGAGCTAAGTGACTTTCAACGTGGCACCGTCATAGGATGCCACCTTTCCAACAAGTCAGTTCGTCATATTTCTGCCCTGCTAGATCTGCCCCGGTCAACTGTAAGTGCTGTTATTGTGAAGTGGAAATGTCTAGGAGCAACAACGGCTCAGCCGCGAAGTGGTAGGCAACACAAGCTCACAGAACGGGACCGCCGAGTGCTGAAGCACAGTTGCAACACTCACTACCGAGTTCCAAACTGCCTCTGCTTCCAACTTTGTGTCAACAGTTTCAGCATGACAATGCCCCCGTGCACAAAGCGAGGTCCATACACAAACGGTTTGTTGAGATCGGTGTGGAAGAACTTGACTGGCTTGCACAGAGCTCTGACCTCAACCCCATCGAACACCTTTGGGATGAATTGGAACGCCAACTGCGAGCCAGGCCTAATCGCCCAACATCAGTGCCCAACAACACTAATGCTCGTGGCTGAATGGAAGCAAGTCCCCGCAGCAATACTAGTGGAAAGCCTTCCCAGAAGAGTGGAGGCTGTTATAGCAGCAAAGGGGGGACCAACTCCATATTAATGCCCATGACTTTGGAATGAGACGTTGATGAGACATACTTTTGGTCATGTAGTGTAGAATGAGTTAAATTAATGATAGAATTTCAACAAGTGTTTGCAACTCTATTTGTGAATTGCACGATGTCATTTATTAAACAAACAAAAAAACTGTTTAACAACTGACCCACAGATTTCTTCTTCAAGAATCTTGTAAGAGTCTGCTGACTTCCACAGGGTTCAAGCTTCCTTTAAAGAGGCATTTTCTCAGCTATCTGCAATACAGGTATGAGTGAAGAATGAAGCAGGTGTTAATCATGGACTTTGCTACACAGAAAGCAGCAGTTGACTACTCCACTGTCAACACTTTGATTCAAATCAGTAGACCTATATGGTATTTTCAAAGATATTGATATAAGGATCATTAGCTTTTAAAACAATTAAATCTGTTTTCTTTCATCATATTTCGGACCAGAGTGAGGCGCTCTCTACACTAACACTTACTGTTCCTGCAAGGAGGAGGATTCACCATCTTCATCAAATGTTTTCATCATTTATCTTCAGATAATCGCCATTTATAAAACTAGTCAAGTTTGCTGTTCGGCAATCAAAGCACAGTAAGCCTATACGCCAGCACTTCGTGGCTGCATCTGAAACACACGAAATAAAATAAATTAATGTGCCAGAAAAAAAACCAAATAGCCCCCATTACATGGGACGTGCAAATTGCCTCACATAGACGATGAAGGAGCATCGTGCGCTCTCCCTTCGTGTAAAGACATTTGACTGCAACCACAGCGCACACAACACACACACTCACAGGTACCGGGAGGCAGGACAGACAGCAGACTGTCAAACCAGCAGTGTTTTTTTCCTGTCATCGCTCGCTTTTTGGGACTGACAGGCGCATGTCCTATAAATAGATCTCTAGAAGCATATCGTTCGTTCTAGCGGGAGAGGGCTCGGCTGACTCTTTTCTGACTAGCGAATTGTAAAAAAGTAGCCCAGTTAATTTAAGTGGAAAAAGTACCAGAGAGTGTAACCAGTTGAATAGCCGACAGCCGGCGATGGTAGAAAACACTGCCACACACTCATTATATACCCTAGGATATGTCACTACACACTCACTACATACCCTAGGTTATGTCACTACATACTCACTACATACCCTAGGATATGTCACTACATACTCACTACATACCCTAGGTTATGTCACTACATACTCAATACATACCCTAGGTTATGTCACTACATACTCACTACATACCCTAGGTTATGTCACTACATACTCACTACATACCCTAGGATATGTCACTACATACTCACTACATACCCTAGGTTATGTCACTACATACTCACTACATACCCTAGGTTATGTCACTACATACTCACTACATACCCTAGGTTATGTCACTACATACTCACTACATACCCTAGGATATGTCACTACATACTCACTACATACCCTAGGTTATGTCACTACATACTCACTACATACCCTAGGTTATGTCACTACATACTCACTACATACCCTAGGTTATGTCACTACATACTCACTACATACCCTAGGTTATGTCACTACATACTCACTACATACCCTAGGTTATGTCACTACATACTCACTACATACCCTAGGTTATGTCACTACATACTCACTACATACCCTAGGTTATGTCACTACATACTCACTACATACCCTAGGTTATGTCACTACATACTCACTACATACCCTAGGTTATGTCACTACATACTCACTACATACCCCTAGGTTATGTCACTACATACTCACTACATACCCCAGGTTATGTCACTACATACTCACTACATACCCTAGGTTATGTCACTACATACTCACTACATACCCCTAGGTTATGTCACTACATACTCACTACATACCCCAGGTTATGTCACTACATACTCACTACATACCCTAGGTTATGTCACTACATACTCACTACATACCCTAGGTTATGTCACTACATACTCACTACATACCCCAGGTTATGTCACTACATACTCACTACATACCCCAGGTTATGTCACTACATACTCACTACATACCCTAGGTTATGTCACTACATACTCACTACATACCCTAGGTTATGTCACTACATACTCACTACATACCCCAGGATATGTCACTACATACTCACTACATACCCTAGGTTATGTCACTACATACTCACTACATACCCTAGGTTATGTCACTACATACTCACTACATACCCCAGGATATGTCACTACATACTCATACCCTAGGTTATGTCACTACATACTCACTACATACCCCAGGTTATGTCACTACATACGTCACTACATACCCTAGGTTATGTCACTACATACTCACTACATACCCCAGGTTATGTCACTACATACTCACTACATACCCTAGGTTATGTCACTACATACTCACTACATACCCCAGGTTATGTCACTACATACTCACTACATACCCTAGGTTATGTCACTACATACTCACTACATACCCCTAGGTTATGTCACTACATACTCACTACATACCCTAGGATATGTCACTACATACTCACTACATACCCTAGGTTATGTCACTACACACTCACTACATACCCTAGGTTATGTCACTACATACTCACTACATACCCTAGGTTATGTCACTACATACCCTAGGATATGTCACTACATACTCACTACATACCCTAGGTTATGTCACTACATACTCACTACATACCCTAGGTTATGTCACTACATACTCACTACATACCCCAGGTTATGTCACTACATACTCACTACATACCCTAGGTTATGTCACTACATACTCACTACATACCCCAGGTTATGTCACTACATACTCACTACATACCCTAGGTTATGTCACTACATACCCTAGGTTATGTCACTACATACTCACTACATACCCTAGGTTATGTCACTACATACTCACTACATACCCTAGGTTATGTCACTACATACTCACTACATACCCCATGATATGTCACTACATACTCACTACATACCCTAGGTTATGTCACTACATACCCTAGGTTATGTCACTACATACTCACTACATACCCTAGGTTATGTCACTACATACTCACTACATACCCTAGGATATGTCACTACATACTCAATACATACCCTAGGTTATGTCACTACATACTCACTACATACCCTAGGTTATGTCACTACATACTCACTACATACCCTAGGATATGTCACTACATACTCACTACATACCCTAGGTTATGTCACTACATACTCACTACATACCCTAGGTTATGTCACTAGTCACTCACTATATAGCCTAGGTAATGTCACTCCACACTCACTACACATTCCCTAGTCACTCACTACAGTCACTACACAGTCACTACACATTCACTAGTCACTCACTACACAGTCACTACAAAGTCCAGGCAAGATGCTCTCTGGGAGAAAGAGAGGATACAAGGGCTCCCCCTCAATTCGTCTTTCTGTGATTCCTCTCCTCAACCCTATTGGAAGAGAAGGTACAAGGTCCCTCCCTCCAGAGCTTCTTCTCCAATGAGTTTAGAGGAGGAGCCAAGGAGAGAGGATGCAAGTATTTGTGGAAAGATGAATTGAGAGAGAACACGAGGATGTGGAGACAGAGTGATCTATCAGCCGATCCATTTACCTGTCCTGCCCCCCTCTGACCTGGACTATCAGCCGATCCATTTACCTGCCCTGCCCCCCTCTGACCTGGACTATCAGCCGATCCATTTACCTGCCCTGCCCCCCTCTGACCTGGACTATCAGCCGATCCATTTACCTGCCCTGCCCCCCTCTGACCTGGACTATCAGCCGATCCATTTACCTGTCCTGCCCCCCTCTGACCTGGACCATCAGCCGATCCATTTACCTGCCCTGCCCCCCTCTGACCTGGACCCGGTTACGACATTCGATAGAATACCAAGAACAGCGCAAGAAAACTAAAACAGGGATAAATGAACCGCTGGTTTAGCGGGATGTCCATCGGACCCAGCCAGAACCACTGGTTTAGAGGGATGTCCATCGGACCCAGCCAGAACCGCTGGTTTAGAGGGAGGTCCATCGGACCCAGCCAGAACCACTGGTTTAGAGGGATATCCATCGGACCCAGCCAGAACCGCTGGTTTAGCGTGATGTCCATCGGACCCAGCCAGAACCACTGGTTTAGCGTGATGTCCATCAGACCCAGCCAGAACCGCTGGTTTAGCGTGATGTCCATCGGACCCAGCCAGAACCACTGGTTTAGAGGGATGTCCATCGGACCCAGCCAGAACCACTGGTTTAGCGTGATGTCCATCGGACCCAGCCAGAACCACAGCGGGATGTCCATCGGACCCAGCCAGAACCGCTGGTTTAGAGGGATGTCCATCGGACCCAGCCAGAACCACAGCGGGATGTCCATCGGACCCAGCCAGAACCGCTGGTTTAGAGGGATGTCCATCGGACCCAGCCAGAACCGCTGGTTTAGAGGGATGTCCATCGGACCCAGCCAGAACCACTGGTTTAGAGGGATGTCCATCGGACCCAGCCAGAACCACAGCGGGATGTCCATCGGACCCAGCCAGAACCACTGGTTTAGCGGGATGTCCATCGGACCCA
The DNA here is from genome assembly GCF_020615455.1 of Coregonus clupeaformis. NCBI lineage: Eukaryota > Metazoa > Chordata > Actinopteri > Salmoniformes > Salmonidae > Coregonus > Coregonus clupeaformis. Next base: position 3,107,198 of record NC_059220.1, read on the forward strand.
GCCAGAACCGCTGGTTTAGAGGGATGTCCATCGGACCCAGCCAGAACCACTGGTTTAGCGGGATGTCCATCGGACCCAGCCAGAACCACTGGTTTAGCGGGATGTCCATCGGACCCAGCCAGAACCGCTGGTTTAGCGGGATGTCCATCGGACCCAGCCAGAACCGCTGGTTTAGCGTGATGTCCATCGGACCCAGTCAGAACCACTGGTTTAGCGTGATGTCCATCGGACCCAGCCAGAACCACTGGTTTAGCGGGATGTCCATCGGACCCAGCCAGAACCGCTGGTTTAGCGGGATGTCCATCGGACCCAGCCAGAACCGCTGGTTTAGCGTGATGTCCATCGGACCCAGCCAGAACCGCTGGTTTAGCGGGATGTCCATCGGACCCAGCCAGAACCGCTGGTTTAGAGGGATGTCCATCGGACCCAGCCAGAACCGCTGGTTTAGCGGATGTCCATCGGACCCAGCCAGAACTGCTGGTTTAGAGGGATGTCCATCGGACCCAGCCAGAACCGCTGGTTTAGCGTGATGTCCATCGGACCCAGCCAGAACCGCTGGTTTAGAGGGATGTCCATCGGACCCAGCCAGAACCGCTGGTTTAGCGGGATGTCCATCGGACCCAGCCAGAAGCGCTGGTTTAGCGGGATGTCCATCGGACCCAGCCAGAACCGCTGGTTTAGCGGGATGTCCATCGGACCCAGCCAGAACCACTGGTTTAGCGTGATGTCCATCGGACCCAGCCAGAACCGCTGGTTTAGAGGGATGTCCATCGGACCCAGCCAGAACCACTGGTTTAGAGGGATGTCCATCGGACCCAGCCAGAACCACTGGTTTAGCGTGATGTCCATCGGACCCAGCCAGAACCACTGGTTTAGCGGGATGTCCATCGGACCCAGCCAGAACCACTGGTTTAGCGTGATGTCCATCGGACCCAGCCAGAACCGCTGGTTTAGAGGGATGTCCATCGGACCCAGCCAGAACCACTGGTTTAGCGGGATGTCCATCGGACCCAGCCAGAACCACTGGTTTAGCGGGATGTCCATCGGACCCAGCCAGAACCGCTGGTTTAGCGGGATGTCCATCGGACCCAGCCAGAACCACTGGTTTAGCGTGATGTCCATCGGACCCAGCCAGAACCACAGGTTTAGCGTGATGTCCATCGGACCCAGCCAGAACCACTGGTTTAGCGTGATGTCCATCGGACCCAGCCAGAACCACTGGTTTAGCGTGATGTCCATCGGACCCAGCCAGAACCACTGGTTTAGCGGGATGTCCATCGGACCCAGCCAGAACCACTGGTTTAGCGTGATGTCCATCGGACCCAGCCAGAACCGCTGGTTTAGAGGGATGTCCATCGGACCCAGCCAGAACCGCTGGTTTAGAGGGATGTCCATCGGACCCAGCCAGAACCGCTGGTTTAGCGTGATGTCCATCGGACCCAGCCAGAACCGCTGGTTTAGAGGGATGTCCATCGGACCCAGCCAGAACCGCTGGTTTAGAGGTGATGTCCATCGGACCCAGCCAGAACCGCTGGTTTAGCGTGATGTCCATCGGACCCAGCCAGAACCACTGGTTTAGAGGGATGTCCATCGGACCCAGCCAGAACCGCTGGTTTAGCGTGATGTCCATCGGACCCAGCCAGAACCACTGGTTTAGAGGGATGTCCATCGGACCCAGCCAGAACCGCTGGTTTAGCGTGATGTCCATCGGACCCAGCCAGAACCACTGGTTTAGAGGGATGTCCATCGGACCCAGCCAGAACCACTGGTTTAGCGGGATGTCCATCGGACCCAGCCAGAACCACTGGTTTAGCGTGATGTCCATCGGACCCAGCCAGAACCGCTGGTTTAGAGGGATGTCCATCGGACCCAGCCAGAACCGCTGGTTTAGCGTGATGTCCATCGGACCCAGCCAGAACCACTGGTTTAGCGGGATGTCCATCGGACCCAGCCAGAACCACTGGTTTAGAGGGATGTCCATCGGACCCATCCAGAACCACTGGTTTAGAGGGATGTCCATCGGACCCAGCCAGAACCACTGGTTTAGCGTGATGTCCATCGGACCCAGCCAGAACCACTGGTTTAGCGGGATGTCCATCGGACCCAGCCAGAACCGCTGGTTTAGCGGGATGTCCATCGGACCCAGCCAGAACCGCTGGTTTAGCGTGATGTCCATCGGACCCAGCCAGAACCGCTGGTTTAGCGGGATGTCCATCGGACCCAGCCAGAACCACTGGTTTAGCGTGATGTCCATCGGACCCAGCCAGAACCACTGGTTTAGCGTGATGTCCATCGGACCCAGCCAGAACCGCTGGTTTAGCGGGATGTCCATCGGACCCAGCCAGAACCACTGGTTTAGCGTGATGTCCATCGGACCCAGCCAGAACCGCTGGTTTAGAGTGATGTCCATCGGACCCAGCCAGAACCGCTGGTTTAGCGTGATGTCCATCGGACCCAGCCAGAACCACTGGTTTAGCGTGATGTCCATCGGACCCAGCCAGAACCACTGGTTTAGCGTGATGTCCATCGGACCCAGCCAGAACCGCTGGTTTAGCGTGATGTCCATCGGACCCAGCCAGAACCACTGGTTTAGCGTGATGTCCATCGGACCCAGCCAGAACCACTGGTTTAGCGGGATGTCCATCGGACCCAGCCAGAACCACTGGTTTAGCGTGATGTCCATCGGACCCAGCCAGAACCACTGGTTTAGCGGGATGTCCATCGGACCCAGCCAGAACCACTGGTTTAGCGTGATGTCCATCGGACCCAGCCAGAACCACTGGTTTAGCGTGATGTCCATCGGACCCAGCCAGAACCGCTGGTTTAGAGGGATGTCCATCGGACCCAGCCAGAACCACTGGTTTAGCGTGATGTCCATCGGACCCAGCCAGAACCGCTGGTTTAGAGGGATGTCCATCGGACCCAGCCAGAACCGCTGGTTTAGAGGGATGTCCATCGGACCCAGCCAGAAGGGCTGGTTTAGCGTGATGTCCATCGGACCCAGCCAGAACCACTGGTTTAGAGGGATGTCCATCGGACCCAGCCAGAACCACTGGTTTAGCGGGATGTCCATCGGACCCAGCCAGAACCACTGGTTTAGCGTGATGTCCATCGGACCCAGCCAGAACCGCTGGTTTAGAGGGATGTCCATCGGACCCAGCCAGAACCACTGGTTTAGAGGGATGTCCATCGGACCCAGCCAGAACCACTGGTTTAGCGTGATGTCCATCGGACCCAGCCAGAACCACTGGTTTAGCGGGATGTCCATCGGACCCAGCCAGAACCACTGGTTTAGCGTGATGTCCATCGGACCCAGCCAGAACCGCTGGTTTAGAGGGATGTCCATCGGACCCAGCCAGAACCACTGGTTTAGCGGGATGTCCACCGGACCCAGCCAGAACCACTGGTTTAGCGGGATGTCCATCGGACCCAGCCAGAACCGCTGGTTTAGCGGGATGTCCATCGGACCCAGCCAGAACCACTGGTTTAGCGTGATGTCCATCGGACCCAGCCAGAACCACAGGTTTAGCGTGATGTCCATCGGACCCAGCCAGAACCACTGGTTTAGCGTGATGTCCATCGGACCCAGCCAGAACCACTGGTTTAGCGTGATGTCCATCGGACCCAGCCAGAACCACTGGTTTAGCGGGATGTCCATCGGACCCAGCCAGAACCACTGGTTTAGCGTGATGTCCATCGGACCCAGCCAGAACCGCTGGTTTAGAGGGATGTCCATCGGACCCAGCCAGAACCACTGGTTTAGAGGGATGTCCATCGGACCCAGCCAGAACCACTGGTTTAGCGTGATGTCCATCGGACCCAGCCAGAACCGCTGGTTTAGAGGGATGTCCATCGGACCCAGCCAGAACCGCTGGTTTAGAGGGATGTCCATCGGACCCAGCCAGAACCGCTGGTTTAGCGTGATGTCCATCGGACCCAGCCAGAACCACTGGTTTAGAGGATGTCCATCGGACCCAGCCAGAACCGCTGGTTTAGCGTGATGTCCATCGGACCCAGCCAGAAACCACTGGTTTAGAGGGATGTCCATCGGACCCAGCCAGAACCGCTGGTTTAGCGTGATGTCCATCGGACCCGGCCAGAACCACTGGTTTAGAGGGGATGTCCATCGGACCCAGCCAGAACCACTGGTTTAGCGGGATGTCCATCGGACCCAGCCAGAACCACTGGTTTAGCGTGATGTCCATCGGACCCAGCCAGAACCGCTGGTTTAGAGGGATGTCCATCGGACCCAGCCAGAACCGCTGGTTTAGCGTGATGTCCATCGGACCCAGCCAGAACCACTGGTTTAGAGGGATGTCCATCGGACCCAGCCAGAACCGCTGGTTTAGCGTGATGTCCATCGGACCCAGCCAGAACCACTGGTTTAGAGGGATGTCCATCGGACCCAGCCAGAACCGCTGGTTTAGCGTGATGTCCATCGGACCCAGCCAGAACCGCTGGTTTAGCGTGATGTCCATCGGACCCAGCCAGAACCACTGGTTTAGAGGGATGTCCATCGGACCCAGCCAGAACCACTGGTTTAGCGGGATGTCCATCGGACCCAGCCAGAACCGCTGGTTTAGAGGGATGTCCATCGGACCCAGCCAGAACCGCTGGTTTAGCGTGATGTCCATCGGACCCAGCCAGAACCACTGGTTTAGAGGGATGTCCATCGGACCCAGCCAGAACCGCTGGTTTAGCGTGATGTCCATCGGACCCAGCCAGAACCACTGGTTTAGAGGGATGTCCATCGGACCCAGCCAGAACCGCTGGTTTAGCGTGATGTCCATCGGACCCAGCCAGAACCACTGGTTTAGAGGGATGTCCATCGGACCCAGCCAGAACCACTGGTTTAGCGGGATGTCCATCGGACCCAGCCAGAACCACTGGTTTAGCGTGATGTCCATCGGACCCAGCCAGAACCGCTGGTTTAGAGGGATGTCCATCGGACCCAGCCAGAACCACTGGTTTAGAGGGATGTCCATCGGACCCAGCCAGAACCACTGGTTTAGCGTGATGTCCATCGGACCCAGCCAGAACCACTGGTTTAGCGGGATGTCCATCGGACCCAGCCAGAACCACTGGTTTAGCGTGATGTCCATCGGACCCAGCCAGAACCGCTGGTTTAGAGGGATGTCCATCGGACCCAGCCAGAACCACTAGTTTAGCGGGATGTCCATCGGACCCAGCCAGAACCACTGGTTTAGCGGGATGTCCATCGGACCCAGCCAGAACCGCTGGTTTAGCGGGATGTCCATCGGACCCAGCCAGAACCACTGGTTTAGCGTGATCAATCAATTCAATCAATTTTATTTTATATAGCCCTTCTTACATCAGCTAATATCTCGAAGTGCTGTACAGAAACCCAGCCTAAAACCCTAAACAGCTAGTAATGCAGGTGTAGAAGCACGGTGGCTAGGAAAAACTCCCTAGAAAGGCCAAAACCTAGGAAGAAACCTAGAGAGGAACCAGGCTATGAGGGGTGGCCAGTCCTCTTCTGGCTGTGCCGGTGGAGATTATAACAGAACCATGCCAAGATGTTCAAAAATGTTCATAAGTGACAAGCATGGTCAAATAATAATCAGGAATAAATCTCAGTTGGCTTTTCATAGCCGATCATTAAGAGTTGAAAACAGCAGGTCTGGGACAGGTAGGGGTTCCATAACTGCAGGCAGAACAGTTGAAACTGGAATAGCAGCAAGGCCAGGCGGACTGGGGACAGCAAGGAGTCACCACGGCCGGTAGTCCCGACGTATGGTCCTAGGGCTCAGGTCTCTCAGTTGGCTTTTCATAGCCGATCATTAAGAGTTGAAAACAGCAGGTCTGGGACAGGTAGGGGTTTGAACCAGAGGCAGAACAGTTGAAACTGGAATAGCAGCAAGGCCAGGCGGACTGGGGACAGCAAGGTGTCAGCATGCCCGGTAGTCCTGACGTATGGTCCTAGGGCTCAGGTTCTCAGAGAGAAAGAGAGAACGAGAGAATTAGAGAGAGCATACTTAAATTCACACAGGACACTGGATAAGACAGGAGAAGTACTCCAGGTATAACCAACTAACCCCAGCCCCCCGACACATAAACTACTGCAGCATAAATACTGGAGGCTGAGACAGGAGCGGTCCGAGACACTGTGGCCCCATCCGAAGAAACCCCGGACAGGGCCAAACAGGAAGGATATAACCCCACCCACTCTGCCAAAGCACAGCCCCGCACCACCAGAGGGATATCCTCAACCACCAACTTACAATCCTGAGACAAGGCCGAGTATAGCCCACAGAGGTCTCCACCACAGCACAAACCAAGGGGGGCGCCAACCCAGACAGGAAGATCACGTCAGTAACTCAACCCACTCAAGTGACGCACCCTCCTAGGGACGGCATGAAAGAGCACCAGCAAGCCAGTGACTCAGCCCCTGTAACAGGGTTAGAGGCAGAGAACCCCAGTGGAGAGAGGGGAACCGGCCTGGCAGAGACAGCAAGGGCTGTTCGTTGCTCCAGAGCCTTTCCGTTCACCTTCACACTCCTGGGCCAGACTACACTCAATCATATGACCTACTGAAGAGATAAGTCTTCAGTAAAGACTTAAAGGTTGAGACCGAGTCTACGTCTCTCACATGGGTAGGCAAACTGTTCCATAAAAATGGAGATCTATAGGAGAAAGCCTGCCTCCCGCTGTTTGCTTAGAAATTCTAGGGACAATTAGGAGGCCTGCGTCTTGTGACCGTAGCGTACGTATTGGTATGTACGGCAGGACCAACTCGGAAAGATAGGTAGGAGCAAGCCCATGTAACGCTTTATAGGTTAACAGTAAAACCTTGAAATCAGCCCTTGCCTTAACAGGAAGCCAGTGTAGGGAAGCTAGCACTGGAGTAATATGATCAAATTTCTTGGTTCTAGTCAGGATTCTAGCAGCCGTATTTAGCACTAACTGAAGTTTATTTAGTGCTTTATCCGGGTAGCCGGGAAAGTAGAGCATTGCAGTAGTCTAACCTAGAAGTAACAAATGCATGGATTAATTTTTCTGCATCATTTTTGGACAGAAAATTTCTGATTTTTGCAATGTTACGTAGATGGAAAAAAGCTGTCCTTGAAACAGTCTTGATATGTTCGTCAAAAGAGAGATCAGGGTCAAGAGTAACGCTCGAGGTCCTTCACAGTTTTATTTGAGACGACTTTACAACCATCAAGATGAATTGTCAGATTTAACAGAAGATCTCTTTGTTTCTTGGGACCTAGAACAAGCATCTCTGTTTTGTCCGAGTTTAAAAGTAGAAAGTTTTCAGCCATCCACTTCCTTATGTCTGAAACACAGGCTTCTAGCGAGGGCAATTTTGGGGCTTCACCATGTTTCATTGAAATGTACAGCTGTGTGTCATCCGCATAGCAGTGAAAGTTAACATTATGTTTTCGAATAACATCCCCAAGAGGTAAAATATATAGTGAAAACAATAGTGGTCCTAAAACGGAACCTTGAGGAACACCGAAATGTACAGTTGATTTGTCGGAGGACAGACCATTCACAGAGACAAACTGATATCTTTCCGACAGGTAAGATCTAAACCAGGCCAGAACTTGTCCGTGTAGACCAATTTGGGTTTCCAGTCTCTCCAAAAGAATGTGGTGATCGATAGTGTCCATCGGACCCAGCCAGAACCACAGGTTTAGCGTGATGTCCATCGGACCCAGCCAGAACCACTGGTTTAGCGTGATGTCCATCGGACCCAGCCAGAACCACTGGTTTAGCGTGATGTCCATCGGACCCAGCCAGAACCACTGGTTTAGCGGGATGTCCATCGGACCCAGCCAGAACCACTTGTTTAGCGTGATGTCCATCGGACCCAGCCAGAACCGCTGGTTTAGAGGGATGTCCATCGGACCCAGCCAGAACCACTGGTTTAGAGGGATGTCCATCGGACCCAGCCAGAACCACTGGTTTAGCGTGATGTCCATCGGACCCAGCCAGAACCGCTGGTTTAGAGGGATGTCCATCGGACCCAGCCAGAACCGCTGGTTTAGAGGATGTCCATCGGACCCAGCCAGAACCGCTGGTTTAGCGTGATGTCCATCGGACCCAGCCAGAACCACTGGTTTAGAGGGATGTCCATCGGACCCAGCCAGAACCGCTGGTTTAGCGTGATGTCCATCGGACCCAGCCAGAACCACTGGTTTAGAGGGATGTCCATCGGACCCAGCCAGAACCGCTGGTTTAGCGTGATGTCCATCGGACCCAGCCAGAACCACTGGTTTAGAGGATGTCCATCGGACCCAGCCAGAACCGTGGTTTAGCGTGATGTCCGCGTGATGTCCATCGGACCCAGCCAGAACCGCTGGTTTAGCGTGATGTCCATCGGACCCAGCCAGAACCGCTGGTTTAGCGGATGTCCACGGACCCAGCCAGAACCGCTGGTTTAGCGTGATGTCCATCGGACCCAGCCAGAACCGCTGGTTTAGAGGGATGTCCATCGGACCCAGCCAGAACCGCTGGTTTAGAGGGATGTCCATCGGACCCAGCCAGAACCGCTGGTTTAGCGTGATGTCCATCGGACCCAGCCAGAACCGCTGGTTTAGCGTGATGTCCATCGGACCCAGCCAGGGCATATGATAGCGTGATGTCCATCGGACCCAGCCAGGGCATATGATAGCGTGATGTCCATCGGACCCAGCCAGAACCGCTGGTTTAGCGTGATGTCCATCGGACCCAGCCAGGGCATATGATAGCGTGATGTCCATCGGACCCAGCCAGGGCATATGATAGCGTGATGTCCATCGGACCCAGCCAGAACCACTGGTTTAGCGTGATGTCCATCGGACCCAGCCAGGGCATATGATAGCGTGATGTCCATCGGACCCAGCCAGAACCACTGGTTTAGCGTGATGTCCATCGGACCCAGCCAGGGCATATGATAGCGTGATGTCCATCGGACCCAGCCAGAACCACTGGTTTAGCGTGATGTCCATCGGACCCAGCCAGAACCGCTGGTTTAGCGTGATGTCCATCGGACCCAGCCAGAACCGCTGGTTTAGCGTGATGTCCATCGGACCCAGCCAGGGCATATGATAGCGTGAGAATAACCAGACTCTCTGCTGTAATAAGAGCCATCCCCAACTGTCCTGACCGCTCCGGCCGCTAACACAGATATGGATTGTGTCCCAAATGGCACCCTATTCCCCATTTAGTGCACTACTTTTTACTACTACTTTTGGCCAGGGCCCATAGGGAACTGGTGAAAAGTAGTGAACTTAAAAGGGAATATGGGGCCATTTGGGACGTAGCTATGGATTTAAAAAAACAAGGGAGCTCTATTGTGGAAAGAATCCAAACATTTACATAAAACAACCCTGCTATTTGATTTGTGTAAACCAAGCTCTCTGGGAATGATATACAACTGAGATCTCTAGGCCTGATTGAACCTCTCTGGGAATGATATACAGTGCCTGGCGTTCTTCCTATTTTGTTGCATTACAACCTGTAATTTAAATTGATTTTCATTGGGATTTCATGCAATGGACATACACAAAATAGTCCAAATTGGTGAAGTGTAATGAAAAAGAAAAACGTGTTATTATAAATTATACTAAATAAATAACGGAAAAGTGGTGCGTGCATATGTATTCACCCCCTTTGCTATGAAGCCCCTAAATAAGATCTGGTGCAACCAATTACCTTCAGAAGTCACATAATTAGTTAAATAAAGTCCACCTGTGTGCAATCTAAGTGTCACATGATCTGTCACATGATCTCAGTATATATACACACCTGTTCTGAAAGGCCCCAGAGTCTGCAAAACCACTAAGCAAGGGGCACCATCAAGCAAGCGGCACCATGAAGACCAAGGAGCTCTCCAAACAGGTCAGGGACAAAGTTGTGGAGAAGTACAGATCAGGGTTGGGTTATAAAAAAAAATCTGAAACGTTGAACATCCCACGGAGCACCATTAAATCCATTATTAAAAAATGGAAAGGATATGGTACCACAACAAACCTGCCAAGAGAGGGCCTCCCACCAAAACTCACTCCACAGAGCTGGGCTTTACGGAAGAGTGGCCAGAAAAAAGCCATTGCTTACAGAAGAAAATAAGCAAACACGTTTGGTGTTCGCCAAAAGGCATGTGGGAGACTCCCCAACCATATGGAAGAAGGTACTCTGGTCAGATGAGACTAAAATTGAGCTTTTTGGCCATCAAGGAAAACGCTATGTCTGGCGCAAACCCAACACCTCTCATCACCCTGAGAACACCATCCCCACAGTGAAGCATGGTGGTGGCAGCATCATGCTGTGGGGATGTTATTCATCGGCAGGGACTGGGAAACTGGTCAGAATTGAAGGAATGATGGATGGCGCTAAATACAGGGAAATTCTTGAGGGAAACCTGTTTCAGTCTTCCAGAGATTTGAGACTGGGACGGAGGTTCACCTTCCAGCAGGACAATGACCCTAAGCATACCGTAAATAGTTCTGTACGCTCAAGTTCTGTTTTTTTGTCTTATTTCTTGTTTGTTTCACAAGAAAAAATATTTTGCATCTTCAAAGTTGTAGGCATGTTGTGTAAATCAAATGATACAAACCCCCCAAAAATCAACACAGCACAAACAGATCTGGGACCAGTCTACATGTTTCTTTCACCCACCACACCCAGATGTGTAGTCTCTGAGCGAGTCTGTGATGGACACAGTCAAATATGCCAAGGGGGGTGAATACTTTCGCAAGCCACTGTACAACTGAGATCCAGGCCTGATATAACCTCTCTGGGAATGATATACATCTGAGATCTCTAGGTGTTTGTCAAGCTTATCTTTAAACAAGTCAATTCCTTTTGTCTTTATGACAACTTCTTCCACTGTCTTTATGTAGTATCTACTGTAAGTTGCCTAGTATGTCTATGTCTAGGACCCTGTCTCTGGCAGGCTAAACAGAACCAAATATAGTCTAACTTGACCATAGTTACAGGACAGAGCTGAACTACTCCTAGTTACAGGACAGAGCTGAACTCCTCCTAGTTACAGGACAGAGCTGAACTCCTCCTAGTTACAGGACAGAGCTTAACTACTCCTAGTTACAGGACAGAGCTGAACTCCTCCTAGTTACAGGACAGAGCTGAACTCCTCCTAGTTACAGGACAGAGCTGAACTACTCCTAGTTACAGGACAGAGCTGAACTACTCCTAGTTTCATGACAGAGCTTAACTACTCCTAGTTACAGGACAGAGCTTAACTACTACTAGTTACATGACAGAGCTTAACCAATCCTAGTTACAGGACAGAGCTTAACTACTCCTAGTTACATGACAGAGCTTAACTACTCCTAGTTACAGGACAGAGCTGAACTACTCCTAGTTACAGGACAGAGCTGAACTACTCCTAGTTACAGGACAGAGCTGAACTACTCCTAGTTACATGACAGAGCTGAACTACTCCTAGTTACAGGACAGAGCTGAACTACTCCTAGTTACAGGACAGAGCTGAACTACTCCTAGTTACACGACAGAGCTGAAATACTCCTAGTTACAGGACAGAGCTGAACTACTCCTAGTTTCATGACAGAGCTTAACTACTCCTAGTTACATGACAGAGCTGAACTACTCCTAGTTACATGACAGAGCTTAACTACTCCTAGTTACAGGACAGAGCTGAACTACTACTAGTTACAGGACAGAGCTGAACTACTCCTAGTTTCATGACAGAGCTTAACTACTCCTAGTTACAGGACAGAGCTTAACTACTCCTAGTTACAGGACAGAGCTGAACTACTCCTAGTTTCATGACAGAGCTTAACTACTCCTAGTTACAGGACAGAGCTTAACTACTCCTAGTTACAGGACAGAGCTTAACTACTCCTAGTTACATGACAGAGCTGAACTACTCCTAGTTACAGGACAGAGCTGAACTACTCCTAGTTTCATGACAGAGCTTAACTACTCCTAGTTTCATGACAGAGCTTAACTACTCCTAGTTTCATGACAGAGCTTAACTACTCCTAGTTACAGGACAGAGCTGAACTACTCCTAGTTACAGGACAGAGCTGAACTACTCCTAGTTACAGGACAGAGCTGAACTACTCCTAGTTACATGACAGAGCTTAACTACTACTAGTTACAGGACAGAGCTTAACTATTACTAGTTACAGGACAGAGCTTAACTACTCCTAGTTACAGGACAGAGCTTAACTACTCCTAGTTTCATGACAGAGCTGAACTACTCCTAGTTACATGACAGAGCTGAACTACTACTAGTTTCATGACAGAGCTGAACTACTCCTAATTACAGGACAGAGCTTAACTACTCCTAGTTTCATGACAGAGCTGAACTACTCCTAGTTACAGGACAGAGCTTAACTACTCCTAGTTACATAACTCAGCAGTGTGTTGTTGACTGTGTCCATCACAGACTCGCTCAGAGACTACACATCTGGGTGTGGTGGGTGAAAGAAACATGTAGACTGGTCCCAGATCTGTTTGTGCTGTGTTGCCAACTCCTATGTTCAATGTCATGCCATGAGTTGGAAAGTCAGCATAAACAGATCTGGGACCAGGCTAGGAAACATGGCTAGAGTAGTGGGCTAGCTAGAGTCCTTACATGAAATTAGCTCAGTCAGAACAACGGTTTCATGCCCCAGGTCTAGAACCTTCTAGAACTTCTGTAGCAGCTTCAGCTCAGCTAATGAATACAACATGTTAAACCTTCCAACAGCTTCTCAGGCCAGACATTCTCAACCAGAAATCTGCTCAGTGCTGACCTACATATTCTCTCCCTCTACGGATACAGGAGAAAGTGGTTCAACACTCTCTGACTCTGGGAATTAGAGAAAGTGCCTTCAGAAAGTATTCACACCCCTTGACTTTTTACAATGGATTTAAATTGGATTTAATTGTTGTTGTTTTTTGTCAACGATCCACACAAAATACGCTGTAATGTCAAAGTGGAAGAAAAATTCGAACATTTGTAAAACATGTATGAAAAATAAAACACTAACATATCTTGATTAGATAAGTATTCAACCCCCTGAATCAATACATGTTAGAATAGAATCCCCTTTGGCAGCGATTACAGCTGTGAGTCTTTCTGGGTAATTCTCTAAGAGCTTTGCACACCTGGATTGTACAATATTTGCCCATTGTTCTTTAAAAAAAGATTCAAGCTCTGTCAAGTTGGTTGTTGATCATTGCTATAGATTCAAGTCTTGCCATAGGTTTTCAGGCCGATTTAATCAAAACTGTAACTAGGCAACTCAGGAACATTCAATGCCATCTTGGTATATTTGGCCTTGTGTTTTTAGGTTATTGTCCTGCTGAAAGGTGAATTCATCTCCCAGTGTCTGGTGGAAAGCAGACTGAACCAGGTTTTCCTCTAGGATTTTGCCTGTGCTTAGCTCCATTCTGTTTATTTTTATCCACAAAAAAAACTCCCTAGTCCTTGCCGATGACAAGCATGTCCATAACATGATGCAGCCACCATCATACTAAAAAATATGAAGAGTGGTACTCAGTGATGTGATGTGTTGGATTTGCCCCAAACATAACACTTTGTATTCAGGACATAAAGTTAATTTCTTTGCCATATTTCTTGCAGTTTTACTTTAGTGCCTTATTGCAAACAGGATGCATGTTTTGGAATATTTTTAATCTGTACAGGCTTTCTTCTTTTCACTCTGTCATTTAGGTTAGTATTGTGGAGTAACTACAATGTTGTTGATCCATCCTCAGTTTTCTCCTATCACAGCCATTAAACTCTGTAACTGTTTTAAAATCACCATTGGTGAAATCCCTGATAGGTTTCCTTCCTCTCCAGCAACTGAGTTAGAAAGGACGCATGTATCTTTGTAGTAACTGGGTGTATTGATACACCATCCAAAGTGTAATTAATAACTTCACCACACTCAAAGGGATATTCAATGTCTGCTTTTAAAAAAACAACGATCTACCAATAGGTGCCCTTCTTTGAGAGGCATTGGAAAACCTCCCTGGTCTTTGTGGTTGAATCTGTGTTTGAAATTCACTGCTCGACTGAGGGACCTTACAGATAATTGTATGTGTGGGGTACAGAGATGAGGTAGTCATTCAAAAATGACTACCGTCTCACAACCATTCCAGAACCATTCATTGAATTCTCTGTCTGCAATCTGCATAACCCAAAAGGTCCTGGAGCATTTAAGTTGCAAAGCAAAGTACTAACAGATCTCACAACGAACGGAATGCAACATAATCACAAAGCTATTTGGTTAATTTGAACCGTGTGTGTGTGTGTACCATTTGGAAATAAGGTCACTTCCCTGTAACCCTGGCCAGGAATCAGTTGCTAGGCTACTAATATGATGATGTTGTTGTTGTTGTTGTTTAAGCAGAGGGGAAGAAATCTATTATCAAATGCAGGCTTATCAGACCATGGTGTCTCAATGTCCTCAGTAGACCGTAGACACACACCTAATAATATGATGATGTTTAGGTAGGGGACAAACTATTATCAAATGCAGATGAACATGACCCAGGCTTATCAGACCACGGTGTCCCCATGTCCTCAGTAGACACAGCAGGGTTCCATCTCCTGTTATTAGCACACAGAGCCAGATTTGACTGGTGTGTCACAACCTCGCAATGCAAATGACCTAACCCTGACCTAAATCTGACCTAACCCTGACCTAACCCTGACCTAACCCTGACCTAAATCTGACCTAACCCTGACCTAACCCTGACCTAACCCTGACCTAACTCTGACCTAACCCTGACCTAACCCTGACCTAACCCTGACCTAACCCTGACCTAACTCTGACCTAACCCTGACCTAACCCTGACCTAACCCTGACCTAACCCTGACCTAACCCTGACCTAACCCTGACCTAACCCTGACCTAACCCTGACCTAACCCTGACCTAACCCTGACCTAACCCTGACCTAACCCTGAGAACTGCTGAATGGAGCTGTACCAGAGTTCCTTCTGTCTGTTAGGCGAGCAACAGTGAGAGGACCACTGCACTACAACAGTACACCATGGATGCGTTCCAAATGGCACCCTATTCCCTATATAGTGCACTGCTTTTGGGCCCTGGTCAGAAGTAGTGCACTAGGGAATAGGGTGCCATTTGGGACGCACTCCGTTTCTATACCATTTCTATCCAGTCTAAAGGTCTTCTGCCAAAGTTAGCACTGCATTTTTTTATTACATCAAGAAATGATTTCAAAACAACGCTCTCTATTTGAGTTGCAACCTAATGAGGGAGGCAGGCAGACAGACAGGGAGGGAGGGAGGCAGGCAGACAGACAGACATGGAGGGAGGGAGGGAGGGAGGGAGGGAGGAGGGAGGAGGGAGGGAGGGAGGGAGGGAGGCAGACAGACAGACAGACAGAAGACAGACAGACATGGAGGGAGGGAGGGAGGGAGGGAGGGAGGGAGACAGACAGACATGGAGGTAGGGAGGGAGGGAGGGAGGGAGGGAGGGAGGGAGGGAGGGAGGGAGGGAGGGAGGCAGGCAGGCAGGCAGACAGGGAGGGAGGGAGGGAGGGAGGGAGGGAGGGAGGGAGACAGACAGACATGGAGGTAGGGAGGGAGGGAGGGAGGGAGGGAGGGAGGCAGACAGACAGACAGACAGACAGACATGGAGGTAGGGAGGGAGGGAGGGAGGGAGGGAGGGAGGGAGGGAGGGAGGGAGGGAGGGAGGGAGGGAGGCAGGCAGACAGACAGACAGACAGGGAGGCGGGGAGGCAGGCAGACAGACAGACATGGAGGTAGGGAGGGAGGGAGGGAGGGAGGAGGGAGGGAGGGAGGGAGGGAGGGAGGGAGGGAGGGAGGCAGGCAGACAGACAGACTGGGAGGCAGACAGGGAGGCAGGCAGACAGACAGGCAGGCAGGGAGTCAGAAGAAGAAGAACAGTTGCTGAGGGTCAAACAAGTACCTGCAGAAGACAGCTGGAGCAATGAACCTTCCAAAGCAACCAGGCTCTCTCAAAGTTGAAGCCTAAAATCACTCATTTTATTTAATATTGAACTTCTGGGACTCACTATCCAGAAGACTAGCATGGTCCCAGATCTGTTTGTACCGGCTTGCCAACGTCTATGGTCATTGTCAGACCAAACAAGAGTTTGGCAAGACGGTAAACAGATCTAGCAGCAGGATAACAGAGAACGGTGAGACTAGGAGAAATCTGTTCCACTGCATAATATTCATTTAAAACAATCGCTGTTTGCACTATCCAGTATTTATAGCCTTCAACTATTTAAACATAAAGAGTGGAGAGGCCTTGAGGCAGCATATTAACTACCACTATCCACTATGGCTACATCCCAAATGGCACCCTATTCATTACATAGTGCACAGGGCCCATAGGGCTCTGGTCAAAAGTAGTGCACTTTATAGGGAATAGGCTGCCATTTGGGAAGCATCCTACTCAGCTTTATCAGTGGAACAGGGTTTGCTGCCTGCAGCCATGTGGGCCTTGACTTCTGATTGGAGGACAAACCAAACCAACATGTGGGCCTTGACTTCTGATTGGAGGACAAACCAAACCAACATGTGGGCCTTGACTTCTGATTGGAGGACAAACCAAACCCAGAACCAGAACCAGAACAGTTCAGAAACAGACATCAATGACTTGAAGGACTAGACTGTTTAAAATACTATGCAGCTAAATACAGCATAGGCTAGTGGGGGAGATAGAGGGAAGGAGTGGGGGAGATAGAGGGAAGGAGTGGGGGAGATAGAGGGAAGGAGTGGGGGAGATAGAGGAGAAGAGAGCGGGGAGATAGAGGGAAGGAGTGGGGGGAGATAGAGATAAGGAGGGGGGAGATAGAGGTAAGGAGTGGGGGAGATAGAGGGAAGGAGTGGGGGAGATAGAGGGAAGGAGTGGGGGAGATAGAGAGGGAGATAGAGGGAAGGAGTGGGGAGATAGAGGGAAGGAGTGGGGGAGATAGAGGGAAGGAGTGGGGGAGAGGGAGATAGAGGGAAGGAGTGGGGGAGATAGAGGGAAGGAGTGGGGGAGATAGAGGGAGATAGAGGGAAGGAGTGGGGAGATAGAGGGAAGGAGTGGGGGAGATAGAGGGAAGGAGTGGGGGAGATAGAGGAAGGAGTGGGGGGAGATAGAGGGAAGGAGTGGGGGGAGATAGAGGGAGATAGAGGAAGGAGTGGGGAGATAGAGGGAAGGAGTGGGGGAGATAGAGGGAAGGAGTGGGGGAGATAGAGGGAGATAGAGGGAAGGAGTGGGGGAGATAGAGGGAAGGAGTGGGGGAGATAGAGGGAAGGAGTGGGGAGATAGAGGGAAGGAGTGGGGGAGATAGAGGGAAGGAGTGGGGGAGATAGAGGGAAGGAGTGGGGGAGATAGAGGGAAGGAGTGGGGGAGATAGAGGGAAGGAGTGGGGGAGATAGAGGGAAGGAGTGGGGGAGATAGAGGGAAGGAGTGGGGGAGATAGAGGGAAGGAGTGGGGGAGATAGAGAGAAGAAGCGGGGGAGATAGAGGGAAGGAGTGGGGGAGATAGAGGGAAGGAGTGGGGGAGATAGAGGGAAGGAGTGGGGGGAGATAGAGGGAAGGAGTGGGGGAGATAGAGAGAAGAAGGGGGGAGATAGAGGGAAGGAGTGGGGGAGATAGAGGGAAGGAGTGGGGGGAGATAGAGGGAGATAGAGGGAAGGAGTGGGGGAGATAGAGGGAAGGAGTGGGGAGATAGAGGGAAGGAGTGGGGGAGATAGAGAGAAGAAGCGGGGAGATAGAGGGAAGGAGTGGGGGAGATAGAGAGAAGAAGCGGGGAGATAGAGGGAAGGAGCGGGGGAGATAGAGGGAAGGAGCGGGGGAGATAGAGATAAGGAGTGGGGGAGATAGAGGGAGATAGAGGGAAGGAGTGGGGGAGATAGAGGGAAGGAGTGGGGGAGATAGAGAGAAGAAGCGGGGGAGATAGAGGGAAGGAGTGGGGGAGATAGAGAGAAGAAGCGGGGGAGATAGAGGGAAGGAGCGGGGGAGAGAGAGGGAAGGAGCGGGGGAGATAGAGATAAGGAGTGGGGGAGATAGAGGGAGATAGAGGGAAGGAGTGGGGGAGATAGAGGGAAGGAGTGGGGGAGATAGAGAGAAGAAGCGGGGGAGATAGAGGGAAGGAGCGGGGGAGATAGAGGGAAGGAGTGGGGGAGATAGAGGGAAGGAGTGGGGGAGATAGAGAGAAGAAGCGGGGAGATAGAGGGAAGGAGCGGGGGAGATAGAGGGAAGGAGCGGGGGAGATAGAGATAAGGAGTGGGGGAGATAGAGGGAGATAGAGGGAAGGAGTGGGGGAGATAGAGGGAAGGAGTGGGGGAGATAGAGAGAAGAAGCGGGGAGATAGAGAGAAGGAGCGGGGGAGATAGAGGGAAGGAGCGGGGGAGATAGAGATAAGGAGTCGGGGGAGATAGAGGGAGATAGAGGGAAGGAGTGGGGGAGATAGAGAGAAGAAGCGGGGGAGATAGAGGGAAGGAGTGGGGGAGATAGAGAGAAGAAGGGGGAGATAGAGGGAAGGAGCGGGGAGATAGAGGGAAGGAGCGGGGGAGATAGAGGGAAGGAGCGGGGGAGATAGAGATAAGGAGTGGGGGAGATAGAGGGAGATAGAGGGAAGGAGTGGGGGAGATAGAGGGAAGGAGTGGGGGAGATAGAGAGAAGAAGCGGGGGAGATAGAGGGAAGGAGCGGGGGAGATAGAGGGAAGGAGCGGGGGAGATAGAGATAAGGAGTGGGGGAGATAGAGGGAGATAGAGGGAAGGAGTAGGGGGAGATAGAGGGAAGGAGCGGGGGAGATAGAGGGAAGGAGCGGGGGAGATAGAGAGAAGAAGCGGGGAGATAGAGGGAATGAGTGGGGGGAGATAGAGAGAAGGAGTGGGGGAGAAAGAGGGAAGGAGTGGGGGAGATAGAGAGAAGGAGTGGGGGAGATAGAGGGAAGGAGTGGGGGAGATAGAGATAAGGAGTGGGGGAGATAGAGGGAGATAGAGGGAAGGAGTGGGGGAGATAGAGGGAAGGAGCGGGGGAGATAGAGGGAAGGAGTGGGGGAGATAGAGGGAAGGAGTGGGGGAGATAGAGAGAAGGAGTGGGGGAGATAGAGGGAAGGAGCGGGGGAGATAGAGGGAAGGAGCGGGGGAGATAGAGAGAAGAAGCGGGGAGATAGAGGGAATGAGTGGGGGAGATAGAGAAAAGGAGTGGGGGAGAAAGAGGGAAGGAGTGGGGGAGATAGAGGGAAGGAGTGGGGGAGATAGAGGGAGATAGAGGGAAGGAGTGGGGGAGATAGAGGGAAGGAGTGGGGGAGATAAAGGGAAGGAGTCGGGGGAGATAGAGGGAAGGAGTGGGGGAGAAAGAGGGAAGGAGCGGGGGAGATAGAGGGAAGGAGTGGGGGAGATAGAGGGAAGGAGTGGGGGAGATAGAGGGAAGGAGTGGGGGGAGATAGAGGGAAGGAGTGGGGGAGATAGAGAGAAGGAGTGGGGGAGATAGAGGGAAGGAGTGGGGGAGATAGAGGGAAGGAGTGGGGAGATAGAGGGAAGGAGCGGGGGAGATAGAGGGAAGGAGTGGGGGAGATAGAGGGAAGGAGTAGGGGAGATAGAGAGAAGAAGCGGGGGAGATAGAGGGAAGGAGTGGGGGAGATAGAGAGAAGAAGCGGGGGAGATAGAGGGAAGGAGCGGGGGAGATAGAGGGAAGGAGCGGGGGAGATAGAGATAAGGAGTGGGGGAGATAGAGGAGAGGGGGAGATAGAGGGAAGGAGTGGGGGAGATAGAGGGAAGGAGTGGGGGAGATAGAGAGAAGAAGCGGGGGAGATAGAGGGAAGGAGCGGGGGAGATAGAGGGAAGGAGTGGGGGAGATAGAGAGAAGAAGCGGGGGAGATAGAGGGAAGGAGTGGGGGAGATAGAGGGAAGGAGTGGGGGAGATAGAGAGAAGAAGCGGGGGAGATAGAGGGAAGGAGCGGGGGAGATAGAGAGAAGGAGTGGGGGAGATAGAGGGAAGGAGTGGGGGAGATAGAGGGAAGGAGTGGGGGAGATAGAGGGAAGGAGTGGGGGGAGATAGAGAGAAGGAGTGGGGGAGATAGAGGAAGGAGTGGGGGAGATAGAGGGAAGGAGCGGGGGATATAGAGGGAAGGAGTGGGGGAGATAGAGGGAAGGAGTGGGGGAGATAGAGGGAAGGAGTGGGGGAGATAGAGGGAAGGAGCGGGGGAGATAGAGGGAAGGAGTTGGGGAGATAGAGAGAAGGAGTTGGGGAGATAGAGGGAAGGAGTTGGGGAGATAGAGGGAGATAGAGGGAAGGAGTTGGGGAGATAGAGGGAAGGAGTGGGGGAGATAGAGGAAGGAGTGGGGGAGATAGAGGGAAGGAGCGGGGAGATAGAGGGAAGGAGCGGGGGAGATAGAGGAAGGAGGGGAGATAGAGGGAAGGAGCGGGGAGATAGAGGGAAGGAGTGGGGGAGATAGAGGGAAGGAGGGGAGATAGAGGAAGGAGCGGGGGAGATAGAGGGAGAGAGGAGTGGGGGAGATGAGAGAGAGAAGGAGTGGGGGAGATAGAGGGAAGGAGCGGGGAGATAGAGAAGGAGGGGGGAGATAGAGAGAAGGAGTGGGGAGATAGAGGGAAGGAGTGGGGAGATAGAGGGAAGGAGTGGGGAGATAGAGGAAGGGTGGGGAGATAGAGGAAGGAGTGGGGGAGATAGAGGGAAGGAGGGGGGAGATAGAGGGAAGGAGTGGGGAGATAGAGGGAAGGAGCGGGGAGATAGAGGGAAGGAGTAGGGGAGATAGAGGGAAGGAGCGGGGAGATAGAGGAAGGGGAGATAGAGGGAAGGAGTGGGGAGATAGAGGAAGAGCGGGGAGATAGAGGAAGGAGTAGGGGAGATAGAGGGAAGGAGCGGGGAGATAGAGGGAAGGAGCGGGGGAGATAGAGGGAAGGAGGGGGAGATAGAGGGAAGGAGCGGGGAGATAGAAGGGAGTGGGGAGATAGAGGGAAGGAGGGGGGAGATAGAGGAAGGAGGAGAAAGAGGGAAGGAATGGGGAGAAGAGGAAGGAGGGGGGAGATAGAGGAAGGAGTGGGGGAGATAGAGGGAAGGAGTGGGGAGATAGAGGGAAGGAGTGGGGAGATAGAGGGAAGGAGCGGGGGAGATAGAGGAAGGAGCGGGGGAGATAGAGGGAAGGAGCGGGGGAGATAGAGAGAAGGAGTGGGGGAGATAGAGGAAGGAGTTGGGGAGATAGAGGAAGGAGTGGGGAGATAGAGGGAAGGAGCGGGGGAGATAGAGGGAAGGAGCGGGGGGAGATAGAGGGAAGGAATGGGGGAGATAAGGGGGAGATAGAGGGAAGGAGCGGGGGAGATAGAGGGAAGGAGCGGGGGAGATAGAGGGAAGGAGCGGGGGAGATAGAGGGAAGGAGCGGGGGAGATAGAGGGAAGGAGTGGGGGAGATAGAGGGAAGGAGTGGGGGAGATAGAGGGAAGGAATGGGGGAGATAGAGGGAGATAGAGGGAAGGAGCGGGGGAGATAGAAGGAAGGAATGGGGGAGATAGAGGGAAGGAGTGGTGGAGATAGAGGGAAGGAATGGGGGAGATAGAGGGAGATAGAGGGAAGGAGTGGGGGAGATAGTGAAACCTCTCACTTCGCCTCTTCCTCTCTGTCTGAAAGCAGGATTGATCGGCCTGCAGAGAGAGAGAGAGAGTAACAAAGCACTTCAGTAGAGGTGAAAGGCAGACGTCTCCATCCCAAATGGCACCCTATTCCCTATATAGCACACTACTTTTGACCAGAGCCCTATCGGTGAAGTAGATATAGGTCCTGGTCAAAAGTAGTGCACTATATAGGGAATAGGGTGCCATTTGGGAGGGTAAGGGTTGCCCTCGCCAGCCTTCTCCCTGTCCTCTCTGTCCCTTCCCAGTCCTCCAGCACCTGCTGTCTCAGCAAGCTGGGGGGTGGTGTGTGTGTGTGTGTGTGTGTGTGTGTGTGTGTGTGTGTGTGTGTGTGTGTGTGTGTGTGTGTGTGTGTGTGTGTGTGTGTGTGTGTGTGTGTGTGTGTGTGTGGTGGTGTTGGATATCTCTTATATAACATAAGAGCAGCAACACTTGCTGAATGACTCACACATTACAGCAGTTACATCATGTTCTGGATCCTAAACCATGGCTAGCACACAGAATCCAATGCATCTCTATGGTCTAGCACTCTAGCCTTCATTATAATGTGTACACAGTCTCATGGATACTAAACAGCGTCTAGCCTAAGTCTTGATTTGTGGACCTAGACCTAGGCTATCCTTCAGACAGCAGAACACTGACAGCAGTGACCAGCACACTGACAGCAGTGACCAGAACACTGACTGAATGACTCACACATTATTACAGCATCATGTCAGGGATTCTAAACCATGTCAGGGATTCTAAACCCTGTCAGGGATTCTAAACCCTGTCAGGGATTCTAAACCATGTCAGGGATTCTAAACCATGTCAGGGATTCTAAACCATGTCAGGGATTCTAAACCCTGTCAGGGATTCTAAACCCTGTCAGGGATTCTAAACCATGTCAGGGATTCTAAACCCTGTCAGGGATTCTAAACCATGTCAGGGATTCTAAACCCTGTCAGGGATTCTAAACCATGTCAGGGATTCTAAACCATGTCAGGGATTCTAAACCCTGTCAGGGATTCTAAACCCTGTCAGGGATTCTAAACCATGTCGGGGATTCTAAACCCTGTCAGGGATTCTAAACCATGTCGGGGATTCTAAACCATGTCAGGGATTCTAAACCCTGTCAGGGATTCTAAACCCTGTCAGGGATTCTAAACCATGTCAGGGATTCTAAACCATGTCAGGGATTCTAAACCATGTCAGGGATTCTAAACCCTGTCAGGGATTCTAAACCATGTCAGGGATTCTAAACCCTGTCAGGGATTCTAAACCGGTGCGGTCGGTGCGGTGCGGTCGGTGCGTTGTGGGAACATCATCCAGAGAGCTGCAGACAAGGGGACAAAGAGCTGAGTGTTCAGCCACCCGGGACTCAAAAATCTGCATCCCAAATGTCACCCTATTCCCTACTTAGTGCACTACTTTTGACCAGGGCCCACATAGGGAATAGGGTGCTTTATGGGCTCTGGTCAAAAGTAGTGCACTACATAGGGAATAGGGTGCCATTTGGGACAAAGCTAAAGTGACATTTCAGCACTCTTAGCCTCCTGGGTCCAGCTGCTATTCAAGGGCCCACTCAACCCTCCCTCAACCCTCCCTCAACCCTCCCTCAACCCTCCCTCAACCCCTGTTCTGTCTGTCTCAACCCTCCGTGTGTGTGTGTGTGTGTGTGTGTGTGTGTGTGTGTGTGTGTGTGTGTGTGTGTGTGGTGTTCCCAGTCAGATCTGTTTGTGCTCTTGCCAACTCCATTGCTGTGTCATTGTCAAGCCAAACATGACAATTCCATAAGGAGTTGGCAACCGAGCAGAAATAAACTGGCACAAAGGCTAGGTAATAACCAATGATGTGGGCTATTAACAGTGAATATATGAATATCAGCCCTGATGAAGAGGAGCCAGGACTCAACTCAGCCCTGATGATACCGAGTCAACGTGCGGGGGTACAGGTTAGTCAAGGTAATTTGTACATGTAGGTAGGGGTAAAGTGACTATGCATAGATAATAAACAGCGAGTAGCAGCAGTGTAAAAACAAAAGGGGGAGAGGGTCAATGTAAATAGTCCGGTTAGCCATTTGATTAATTGTTCAGCAGTCTTATGGCTTAAGGGTAGAAGCTGTTAAGGAGCCTTTTGTTCCTAGACTTGGTGCTTCGGTACCGCTTGCTGTGCGGTAGCAGAGAGAACAGTCTATGACTTGGGTGACTGGAGTCTTTGAAAAAATGTTGGGCCTTCCTCTGACACCGCCTAGTATATACAGTTGAAGTCGGAAGTTTACATACACTTAGGTTGGAGTCATTAAAACTTGTTTTGTTTCCACAAATTTCTTGTTAACAAATAGTTTTGGCAAGTCGGTTAGGACATCTACTTCGTGCATGACAGAAGTCATTTTTTGAACAATTGTTTACAGACAGATTATTTCACTTATATTTCACTGTATCACAATTCCAGTGGGTCAGAAGTTTACATACACTACGTTGACTGTGCCTTTAAACAGCTTGGAAAATTCCAGAAAATGATGTCATGGCTTAAGAAGCTTCTGACAGGCTAATTGACATAATTTGAGTCAATTGGAGGTGTACCTGTGGATTTATTTCAAGGCCTACCTTCAAACTCAGTGCCTCTTTGCTTGACATCATGGGAAAATCAAAAGAAATCAGCCAAGACCTCAGAAAAAAACTTGTAGACCTCCACAAGTCTGGTTCATCCTTGGGAGCAATTTCCAAACGCCTGAAGGTACCACGTTCATCTGTACAAACAATAGTACGCAAGTATAAACACCATGGGACCTTCGCAGCCATAATACCACTCAGGAAGGAGACACGTTCTGTCTCCTAGAGATGAACGTACTATGGTGGGAAAAGTGAAAATCAATCCCAGAACAACAGCAAAGGACCTTGTGAAGATGCTGGAGGAAACAGGTACAAAAGTATCTATATCCACAGTAAAACAAGTCCTATATCGACATAACCTGAAAGGCCGCTCAGCAAGGAAGAAACCACTGCTCCAAAACCGCCATAAAACCGCCAAAACCGCAACTGCACATGGGGACAAAGATCTTACTTTTTGGAGAAATGTCCTCTGGTCTTATGAAAAAAATACTGTTTGGCCATAATGACCATAGTTATGTTTGGACAAAAAAGTGGGTGGCTTGCAAGCCAAAGAACACCATCCCAACCGTGAAGCACAGGGGTGGCAGCATCATGCTGTGGGGGTGCTTTGCTGCAGGAGGGACTGGTGCACTTCACAAAATAGATGGCATCATGAGGAAGGAAACTTATGTGGATATATTGAAGCAACATCTCAAGCCATCAGTCAGGAAGTTAAAGCTTGGTCGCAAATGGGTCTTCCAAATGGACAATGACCCCAAGCATACTTCCAAAGTTGTGGCAAAATGGCTTAAGAACAACAAAGTCAAGGTACTGGAGTGGCCATCACAAACCCCTGACCTCAATCCTATAGAAAATGTGTGGGCAGAACTGAAAAAGCGTGTGCGAGCAAGGAGGCCTACAAACCTGACTCAGTTACACCAGCTCTGTCAGGAGAAATGGGCCAAAATTCACCCAACTTATTGTGGGAATCTTGTGGAAAGCTACCCGAAACGTTTGACCCAAGTTAAACAATTTAAAGTTAATGCTACCAAATACTAATTGAGTGTATATAAACTTCTGACCCACTGGGAATGTGATGAAAGAAATAAAAAGCTGAAATAAATAATTCTCTACTATTATTCTGACATTTCACATTCTTAAAATAAAGTGGTGATCCTAACTGACTTAAGACAGGGAATTTTTACTTGGATTTAAATGTCAGGAATTGTGAAAAACTGAGTTTAAATGTATTTGGCTATGGTGTATGTAAACGTCCGACTTCAACTGTAGGTCCTGGATGGCAGGAAGCTTGGCCCCAGTGATGTACTGGGCTGTACGCACTACCCTCTGTAGCGCCTTACGGTCGGATGCCGAGCAGTTGCCATACCAGGCGGTGATGCAACCGGTCAGGATGCTCTCGATGGTGCAGCTGTAGAACTTTTTGAGGATCTGGGGACCCCATGACAAATCTTTTCAGTCTCCTGAGGGGGAAAATATATTGTCGTGCCCTCTTCACAACTTTCTTGGTGTGTTTGGACCATGATAGTTTGTTGGTGATGTGGACACCAAGGAATTTGAAACTCTACCCGCTCCACTACAGCCCCGTCGATGTGAATGGGGGCGTGTTCGGCCCTCCTTTTCCTGTATTCCACGATCATCTCCTTTTTCTTGCTCACGTTGAGGGAGAGGTTGTTGTCCTGGCACCACACTGCCAGGTCTCTGACCTCCTCCCTATAGGCTGTCTCATCGTTGTCGGTGATCAGGCCTACCATTGTTGTGTCGTCAGCAAACTTAATGATGGTGTTGGAGTCGTGCTTGGCCACGCAGTCGTGGGTGAACAGGGAGTACAGGAGGGGACTAAGCACACACCCCTGAGGGACCCAGTGTTGAGAATCAGCGTGGCAGATGTGTTGTTGCCTACCCTTACCACCTGGGGGCGGCCCGTCAGGAAGTCCAGGATTCAGTTGCAGAGGGAGGTGTTTAGTCCCAGGGTCCTTAGCTTATTGATGAGCTTTGTGGGCACTATGGTGTTGAACGCTGAGCTGTAGTCAATGAACAGCATTCTCACATATGTGTTCCTTTTGTCCAGGTGGGAAAGGGCAGTGTGGAGTGCGATTGAGATTGCGTCATCAATGGATCAGTTGGGGCGGTATGCGAATTGGAGTGGGTCTAGGGTTTCTGGGATGATGGTGTTGATGTAGCCATGATCAGCCTTCATGGCTACCAACGTGAGTGCTACGGGCGGTAGTCATTTAGGCAGGTTACCTTCACTTTCTTGGGCAAAGGGACCAAGGTGGTCTGCTTGAAACATGTAGGTATTACAGACTCGGTTAGGGAGAGGTTGAAAATGTCAGTGAAGCACTTGCCAGTTGGTCCGCGCATGCTCGGAGTACACGTCCAGGTAATCCGTCTGGCCCTGCAGCCTTGTGAATGTTGATCTGTTTAAAGGTCTTGCTCACATCGGCTATGGAGAGCTTGATCACACAGTCGTCCAGAACAGCTGGTGCTCTCATGCATGCTTCAGTGTTGCTTGCCTCGAAGTGAGCATAAAAAGGCATTTAGCTCGTCTGGTAGGCTCGTGTCACTGGGCAGCTCGCAGCTGGGTTTCCCTTTGTAGCCCGTAATAGTTTGCAAGCCCTGCCACATCCGACGAGCATCAGAGCGGTGTAGTAGGATTCAATCTTAGTCCTCTATTGATGCTTTGCCTGTTTGATGGTTCGTCTGAGGGCATAGCGGGATTTCTTATAAGCGTCTGGATTAGTGTCCCACTCCTTGAAAGCGGCAGCTCTAGCCTTTAGCTCGGTACAGATGTTGCCTGTAATCAATGGCTTCTGGTTGGGATATGTATGTACAGTCACTGTGGGGACGACGTCGTCGATACACTTATTGATGAAGCCGGTGACTGATATGGTGTACTCCTCAATGCCATCGGATGAATCCCAGAACATATTCCAGTCTGTGCTAGCAAAACAGTCCTGTAGCTTAGCATCTGCGTTATCTGACCACCTCCGTATTGAGCGAGTCACTGGTACTTCCTGCTTTCGTTTTTGCTTGTAAGCAGGAATCAGGAGGCTTGAATTATGGTCAGATTTGCCAAATGGAGGGTGAGGGAGAACTTTGTACGCGTCTCTGTGTGTGGAGTAAAGGTGGTCTAGAGTTTTTTTTCCTCTGGTTGCACGTGACACGCTGGTAGAAAAGTCCCCGGCCACTCGGAGCGCCGCTTCTGGATGAGCATTTTCTTGTTTGCTTATGGCGTTATACAGCTCGTTGGGTGCGGTCTTAGTGCCAGCATTGGTTTGTGATGGTAAATAGACAGCTACGCTAAAAAATATAGATGAAAACTCTCTTGGTAAATAGTGTGATCTACAGTTTATCATGAGGTACTCTACCTCAGGCGAGCAATACCTCGAGACCTCCTTAATATTAGACATTGTGCACCAGCTGTTATTGACAAATAGACACACACCCCCTTCCCTCGCCTTGCCAGACGTAGCTGTTCTGTCTTGCCGACGCACGGAAAACCCAGCCAGCTCTATATTATCCGTGTCATCGTTCAGCCACGACTCGGTGAAACATAAGATATTACAGTTTTTTAATGTCCCGTTGGTAGGATAGTCTTGAACGGAGCTCATCCAGTTTATTCTCCAGTGATTGCACATTGGCCAATAGAACGGATGGTAGAGGTGGGTTACTCACTTGCCGACTAATTCTCACAAGGCACCCCGACCTTCGCCCCCTGTACCTCCGTCTTTTCTTCATGCGAATGACGGGGATTTGGGCCTGGTCTCGGAGAAACAGTATAACCTTCGCGTCGAACTCATTAAAATAAAATATATTCGTCCAGTTCGAGGTGAGTAATCGCTGTTCTGACATCCTGAAGCTCTTTTCGGTCATAAGAGACGGTGGCAGAAACATTATGTACAAAATAAGTTACAAACAATGCGAAAAACAAACAAAATAGCAGAGTTGGTCAGAAGCCCGTAAAACGGCAGCCATCCCCTCCGGTGCCATTATCAGAAGCCATGCGCACCGGGTAAGCAAAGTGTTCCCATTTTGAACCATTTAATTTGTCTGAAAAGACAAACTCCGCCTACCCAGCAGACCGGGAGATATGTGGCTAAATCGAGCCTACTGTGCTGGCCAATCAGATAAGTACAGAGCTTCCAAGACCCCGGCCACAGCAAAGTTTGATCCTAGCCTACGTAAGATTTTATAACTTTTAAAACCATGACCACAGAGGGACTGTCAAAGAATACAGCAAAAAGCTGCTGTTTTTATGAGTGAGGCAGGTAGCTTAGTGGGTAAGAGCGTTGTGCCAGTAACCGAAAGGTCGCTGGTTCTAATCCCCGAGCCAACTAGGTGAAAAATCTGTCGATGTGCCCTTGAGCAAGGCACTTAACCCTAATTGCTCCTGTAAGTCGCTCTGGATAAGAGCGTCTGCTAAATGACAAAAAAAAAAAAAAAAAAAAATTTATTCAGCGCTGTCAACACTGTTTTTATTCTACACTATTATAAAACATGAAACGTGCTTCTCCCTACTTCCACTCACGCTGCAGCTGCAATGAAGGAGCAGCCAAGTGCATCGATAGGCCTGTGTATCCCTGCGTTTGTATTATTATTAGCAGCTCGTCGTGTCTATTTTAATATCGAGGAATATTTCACTTTCTCTGGTCATAGGAATAAACTTGAATTTGTGCTTGAGGCAGATGCGGTGCGACTCGAGTTTCGCCATCAGGTGGAAGACGTTTTCACCTCTCTCTGGTCAATCTCACCAGAGGAAAGGAAGGAGAGAGCAGAGAGAGGTAGACCCTCTGCTGCTCTCTCCCTCTGCTGAGACTAATGCCGTGTTCAAAACAACTGGAATAATTAAAAAAATGCAAATTAATTACTTAAAAATCATACAATGTGATTTTCTGGATTTTTGTTTTAGATTCCGTCTCTCACAGTTGAAGTGTACCTATGATAAAAAATTACAGACCTCTGCATGCTTTGTAAGTAGGAAAACCTGCAAAATCGGCAGTGTATCAAATACTTGTTCACCCCACTGTACATGTTCATATAGCCTACATGACTCGAAGTCCTTTTAATAGAACAAAGATGTGAGGGTTTTCCCCGGTTAAACACACACAGCAAGGATACTGAAAAAATATATAAAACGCAACAATTTCAACGATTTTGCTGAGTTACAGGAAATCAGTCAATTAAAATAAATTCATTAGGCCCTAATCTATGGGTTTCAAATGACTGGGCAGGAGCGCAGCCATGGGTGGGCCTGGGAGAGCATAGGCCCACCCACTGGGGAGCCAGGCCCAGCCAATCAGAATTCGTTTTTCCCCACAAAAGGGCTTTATTGCAGACAGAAATACTCCTCAGCTGGGCTGGCGTGGTTACCAGGGACGGCCTGTTCAATAGGGCGATATGGGCGACGCACTGCCAAACGGGAAAAGGAAGGGATTTTTTTTCTAATCAATTATATCACGGCAACAGTAGTTATCAGTGTTGTAATCTATACGTCTGATCTGCCACAGTGCCACACTGCCACTAAATGTCGAATCAGGCTAAAGTCGTGCTTCAAATGGCTCCACCCCCTTTTGGGGCGATTTCAGTCAGATTGAAAATCGCCCAGAACTTCTGTCATAGACTCCCATGTAAAATCTATTTTTTTCAAATTTCAGAGCCTTCAATACAATCTCAATGGGTGTCTGTGGGCTTGCACTTACGCTGTCGTCATACGTTACGTAACCATGAACGTAACTGAGAAAAGAGTGGATTGTTTGAAAGAAGTTCCTTTTTGTCGGCGAACAAATTAAGATAAATTGGCAACGAAACAATTAGGACCTCCCAGACCAAATTTAATAATTCAACAGGTTTCTACTAAAGGCGGAAAGTCCTACACCCGAGGATTTTCCAAAAATTGGTACGAACGAAAAAAGACATTGCCACTCACTCAACTGGATGACGAGGGATACAGGCTAGCTGTCCGCCGCCACAACGATGAGGTTAGTGTTGATAATCACAAGTTTACTGGATGTGGATATGGTGTAATAAAGGCAGTTTATTCAGAGGTAAATATATCTGGAATCGCGTTCACGGACCCGTTCGTCAAACTCTTAGGGAGCTATAAATTAAGCCCCATTACTTACCATATCAGATAAGAGAAATTGCTGCAGCTACATATATTTTACATCCTGGCCCTACATAGTTCACTATTTGCATCACTTACCAAAATATTACATGTGGTCATATATGCTTGGAAAGTGGAGATGCCATAGAACGTCAAAAAAGTAAACATTGCTGGAGACACATTGCCGTTTTGGAGAAGACATCGCGTTTGCTAGCGAAGAGATTTGTTGTGGCAAATGAACTTGGGCTGGGAATTGCCAGGAACCTCACGATAAGATATATGCATCAGCATTGCGAGTCTCATGATTCTATACGTATTGCGATTCGATACTGTGATTTTATTGCGCACCATATGTCTGTTGCAGAGGGATCAGAAAGCCATGAGAACGAGTTTTGATCAGTCATGGAAATAAAAGTGCTGAAAACAAATTGGCTCCCAATGTGAAAAGATTGAGAACAAGCTATGAAGGAACAATAATGGTGTTTTGGTGCAGGTACAGCCAACTAGCGCTAAAATATTGCGATATTGTCAATACAGTATATCGTAAAGTATCACTATGTAACTCGATTTCTTTCACCCCAATCCCTCAAATTAACGGTAAATAACTGAATTGTTTGCCCCACATTTAGCTAAGATGATTAGCTAGCCAGCTAAAATGTTTTAGTTAGTTAGCAGTCGCATCTACAATAGTTTACTGTCAATAACATGTCTCCAAAAATGACGTGGTGTCTCCAATTGTGTTGACATTTTACAATTGCAATGCGCATCCATGAGTATCCACTTTCTGTAGCTCAGCTGGTAGAGCATGGTGCTTGTAACGCCAAGGTAGTGGGTTCGATCCCCGGGACCACCCATACACAAAAATGTATGCACGCATGACTGTAAGTCGCTTTGGATAAAAGCGTCTGCTAAATGGCATATTATTATTATTATTATTATTATTATTATTATCTGAAGAGAGCCCCGAAACATTGTGTGCAGACATTTTATGCAATAAATGAAGTAGGTTCAATCTAGTAGTTCTGATCTTCTGATTGGTCCTGATGAGTTGGGCGAGGTCCCCTGCAGGCTACTGTCACTGTTGCATTGGCTCTGAGTCGGGTTCTCTGTCTTCAAATGTTCAGCCTAAGAGAGGGGATTTTTGTGTGTGTGTGTGTGTGTGTGTGTGTGTTTAACAGTGATGATGTGTGTGTGTGTGTGTGTGTGTTTAACAGTGATGATGTGTGTGTGTGTGTGTGTGTGTGTCCTCAGAGCAAGAACTCGTGAGTTGGAAGAACTGAGAGGCCTATGGCGTGGGTGTTGTCCTTGGCCACCTGCTGACAAGGCTGACAAGATAGGACCCTTTTGTCCATTGTTATTGGATAGGAACAGAACTTATAACCAGCTCCTGACCTAAATAGATCTTAGCACAACATTTTACTCAACATATCATATTCCATATTCACTATAACAAATATATTTACTACGACATTAGCAAGAACCGCCACATCCTCAGCCGGCTAATCCAGTGTGTGAAGTTTTGCGGAGTGTTTGAGTTAGCTTTGCGAGGCAAAGATGAAACTGAGGGCTCCACCAACCCTGGTAAGCCAACACTTTTGAGATCAGTCAATAAATGCTTCTGGTATTGACTTATATGCTGCCCCTGTCTTCATGTTGTTGCTGGACATATCTTTTTTTAAATGTGTGTAGGTCACCTAAATCATCAGAAAAATTGCCCCTCCTGAGAATTTTTTCAGGAGCCGCCACTGGTGGTTACAAGTGGTCTGCGATTGTGAGGCCGGTTGGATGTACTGCCAAATTCTCTAAATGACGTTGGAGGCGGCTTATGGTAGAGAAATTAACATTACATTCTCTGGAAACAGCTCTGGTGGACATTCCTGCAGTCAGCATGCCATTTGCACGCTCCCTCAAAACATGAGACATCTGTGGCATTGTGTTGCGTGACAAAACGGCACATTTTAGAGTGGCCTTTTATTGTCCCCAGCAAAGGAGAAATGCTCACTATCAGGGATGTAAACCAATTTGTGCACAACATTTGAGAGAAAACGCTTTTTGTGTTTATGTAACATTTCTGGGATCTTTTATTTCAGCTCATTAAACATGGGACCAGCACTTTACATGTTGCGTTTATATTTCTGTTCAGTGTACAGTATATACTGTGTACACATGTAGGGGAAAACTCCAACAGCAGCTCTAGTGGTGGATTCATTAGTCCACACCGTAACAAAACGTTTTGCAACGGAATCCGTTTACTCCAAACGGAAAACGTTTTGCAACGAAAACGAGTTTCTATTGGACAAATTCAAGTAGGTCCCTCCCCATTTCGTTCTGTTTGCGTCTGTTTGCTTTTGTTTGGTTCCTAGTGAATACACCCCAGGCCTCCAGCTCGTTTGGTTCCTAGTGAATACACCCCAGGCCTCCAGCCCGTTTGGTTCCTAGTGAACACACCCAAGGCCTCCAGCTCGTTTGGTTCCTAGTGAACACACCCCAGGCCTCCAGCCCGTTTGGTTCCTAGTG
This sequence comes from Coregonus clupeaformis, assembly GCF_020615455.1. Taxonomy (NCBI): domain Eukaryota; kingdom Metazoa; phylum Chordata; class Actinopteri; order Salmoniformes; family Salmonidae; genus Coregonus; species Coregonus clupeaformis. Next base: position 3,139,975 of record NC_059220.1, read on the forward strand.
AATACACCCCAGGCCTCCAGCCCGTTTGGTTCCTAGTGAATACACCCCAGGCCTCCAGCCCGTTTGGTTCCTAGTGAATACACCCCAGGCCTCCAGCCCGTTTGGTTCCTAGTGAATACACCCCAGGCCTCCAGCCCGTTTGGTTCCTAGTGAACACACCCCAGGCCTCCAGCCCGTTTGGTTCCTAGTGAACACACCCCAGGCCTCCAGCCCGTTTGGTTCCTAGTGAATACACCCCAGGCCTCCAGCCCGTTTGGTTCCTAGTGAATACACCCCAGGCCTCCAGCCCGTTTGGTTCCTAGTGAACACACCCCAGGCCTCCAGCCCGTTTGGTTCCTAGTGAATACACCCCAGGCCTCCAGCCCGTTTGGTTCCTAGTGAATACACCCCAGGCCTCCAGCCCGTTTGGTTCCTAGTGAACACACCCCAGGCCTCCAGCTCGTTTGGTTCCTAGTGAACACACCCCAGGCCTCCAGCCCGTTTGGTTCCTAGTGAATACACCCCAGGCCTCCAGCCCGTTTGGTTCCTAGTGAATACACCCCAGGCCTCCAGCCCGTTTGGTTCCTAGTGAATACACCCCAGGCCTCCAGCCCGTTTGGTTCCTAGTGAATACACCCCAGGCCTCCAGCCCGTTTGGTTCCTAGTGAACACACCCCAGGCCTCCAGCCCGTTTGGTTCCTAGTGAATACACCCCAAATGGCACCCTATTCCCTGTATAGTGCACTACTTTTGACCAGAGCCCTATGTAGGGTGCCATTTGGGATGCAGGCTGACTGATTTCATCTACTTTCAGAGGCAACCGTTATTATGAACCAGTGATACTACTGACACCACTTTCAACCGTTATTATGAACCAGTGATACTACTGGCCACACTTTCAACCGTTATTATGAACCAGTGATACTACTGACACCACTTTCAACCGTTATTATGAACCAGTGATACTACTGACACCACTTTCAACCGTTATTATGAACCAGTGATACTACTGACACCACTTTCAACCGTTATTATGAACCAGTGATACTACTGACCACACTTTCAACCGTTATTATGAACCAGTGATCATCCTGACCACACTTTCAACCGTTATTATGAACCAGTGATCATCCTGACCACACTTTCAACAGTTATTATGAACCAGTGATCATCCTGACCACACTTTCAACCGTTATTATGAACCAGTGATACTACTGGCCACACTTTCAACCGTTATTATGAACCAGTGATACTACTGGCCACACTTTCAACCGTTATTATGAACCAGTGATACTACTGGCCACACTTTCAACCGTTATTATGAACCAGTGATACTACTGGCCACACTTTCAACCGTTATTATGAACCAGTGATACTACTGGCCACACTTTCAACCGTTATTATGAACCAGTGATCATCCTGACCACACTTTCAACCGTTATTATGAACCAGTGATCATCCTGACCACACTTTCAACCGTTATTATGAACCTGTGATCATCCTGACCACACTTTCAACCGTTATTATGAACCAGTGATCATCCTGACCACACTTTCAACCGTTATTATGAACCAGTGATCATCCTGACCACACTTTCAACCGTTATTATGAACCTGTGATCATCCTGACCACACTTTCAACCGTTATTATGAACCAGTGATCATCCTGACCACACTTTCAACCGTTATTATGAACCAGTGATCATCCTGACCACACTTTCAACCGTTATTATGAACCTGTGATCATCCTGACCACACTTTCAACTGTTATTATGAACCAGTGATCATCCTGACCACACTTTCAACCGTTATTTCAGGGGTAACAATTTCCCACCTCAGTGACTAAGACTGGACAGGTTTCTAATGGAACTGCAGTGCTAAGCTGCTTCCCAAACAGCACTGTATTCCCTATATAGTGCACTACTGTTAACTAGGCCCCATAGGGAACTGGTCAAAAGTAGTGCACTATGTAGGGCAGGGTTCTTCAATTCCGGTCCTGGAGGGCCGAAACACTTCTGTTTGTTTTATTTCTACCTGGTAGTTAATTGCACTCACCTGGTGTCCCAGGTCTGAATTAGCTCCTGATTAGAAGGAGAGGATGAAAAACAGAGGTGTTTCGGCCCTCCAGGACCGGAATTGAATAACCCTGATGTAGGGAATAGGGTGCCAGAGGTGTTTCGGCCCTCCGGGGTTTAGGGTGTCATTTGGGACGGAGCCTTTGACTGAGGGGGAGCAGAAGCTGTGGTGCAGAATCCAGCATAAGGGACGTGGATCAATACAGAGCAACACTGGTGCACCACAGGAGAAGGGAGGTAGTGAGTGGCAGTTCAATTCACACTGAACCAGTTTAACAGGTCTCAAACTGAATCCCTAATCAAGTAGTCTTTTTAATCAAGTAGTCTTTGTATTTGACGACACCAGGAGAGGACAGACCAAAAGGAGGTCAACTTGAGGTCATCTCCGCCGTGTGAAAGGACACCATGAGCACCAACATTTGAAGTTCATAGGACCATGTCAAATTGGGTGTCAAATAAAAGGCATGAATACATTTTTCAACCATTTTCCATACCAAAAATTAGGAATAAGCAAAGGCTTTGATTTCTGGTCAAACAAATGGATAAAAGGGGTCTTGGACAACATCTACCAGAAAAAGTCTTAAAACACAATAATGTTGAAGTAAAGACCCCTGCCAGCTAATATCAACACCTATATTTAGTTTCAGAGCAATGATTTGCCTTCTGTAAGTTTAAGAAACATTGCCTTGTGATTCCGTAACCAAAAACCCACATATTTTTAATATATTTTCTAATTTCTCTCCCTCGTGAGGAGGATAATGAAAGTTCACAGAAGTAACAAGTAAAGTTAGACCTACCAATTAGTTCGTGTTTTTACTGTGTTTATGAATTTATGAAGTGTTTAAAAACTCATCATTCTGTTATCAAATCGGTAACGGAATTTCCGAAAATATCTGTAACAGAATTACTGCAATTGAATTGGCTACAATGGCAAATTAGAGTAGTCACAAACCTCCCTTCCACTGGCATACTGTTATGTTCAGCTCATACAGCGCCTTCAGAAAGTATTCACACCCCTTTACATTTTTCCACATTTTGTTGTGTTACAGCCTGAATTTAAAATTGATTAAATTGAGATTTTTTTTTTGTCACTGGCCAATACATAATACACCATCATGTCAAAGTGGAATTATATGTTTTTCAACATTTTTACAAATTAATTACAAATGAAATGCTGAAATGTCTTGAGTTAATAAGTATTCAACCCCTTTTGTTATGGCATGCCTAAATAAGTTCATGAGTAAAAATGTGCTTAACAAGTCACCTAAGAAGTTGCATGGACTCACTCTGTGTACAATAATAGTGTTTAACATGATTTTTGAATGACTACCCCATCTCTGTACCCCACACATACAATTATCTGTAAGGTCCCTCAGTCGAGCAGTGAATTTCAAACACAGATTCAACCACAAAGACCAGGGAGGTTTTCCAATGCCTCGCAAAGAAGGGCACCTATTGGTAGATCGTATTTTTTTTTAAAGCAGACATTGAATATCCATTTGAGCATGGTGAAGTTATTAATTACACTTTGGATGGTGTATCAATACACCCAGTCACTACAAAGATACAGGCGTCCTTCCTAACTCAGTTGCCGGAGAGGAAGGAAACCGCTCAGGGAATTCACCATGAGGCCAATGGTGACTTTAAAACAGTTACAGAGTTTAATGCTTACCAAGAAGACAGTGAATGATCCTGAGTGACCAAGTTACAGTTTTGACTTAAATCTACTTGAAATTATATGCCAAGACCTGGAAATGGTTGTCTAGCAATGATCAACAACCAACTTGACAGAGCTTGAAGAATTTTGAAAATAATACTGCACAATCCAGGTGTGTAAAGTTCTTAGAGACTTACCCAGAAACACTCACAGCTGTAATCGCTGCCAAAGGTGATTCTAATATGTATTGACTCAGGGGTGTGAATACTTAGAGTGTAAATTAGATTTCTGTATTTCATTTTCAATATATTTGCAAACATTTCTAAAAACATGTTTTCACTTTGTCATTATGGGGTATTGTGTGTAGATGGGTGAAAATTAATTTTGAATTCAGGCTGTAACAACAAAATGTGGAATAAGTCAAGGGGTATGAATACTTTCTGAAAGTGCTGTAACTGTTTTGCTCTCTCTCTCTCTCTCTCTCCTGTGTCTCTCTCTCTCTCTCTCTCTCTCTCTCTCTCTCTCTCTCTCTCTCTCTCTCTCTCTCTCTCTCTCTCTCTCTCTCTCTCTCTCTCTCTCTCTCTCCATGACACCTACCATCTTTCCATTTACTGTAACCAGCATCCTCACCCAATGAGCACCGACCAACACCGGACGTCCATGGACGTTGAAAAGTAGCTGACTGGACCAAATCTGAACCAATCATAGATGTCTATGTTTCACAAGTTTAGACAGCACAGTAGAACACAGTCCAGTAGAGAACAGCACAGTAGAACACCGTCCAGTAGAGAACAGCACAGTAGAGAACAGCACAGTAGAACACCGTCCAGTAGAGAACAGCACAGTAGAACACAGTCCAGTAGAGAACAGCACAGTAGAGAACAGTAGAACACAGTAGAGAACAGTAGAGAACAGCACAGTAGAACCCAGTCCAGTAGATAACAGTAGAGAACAGTAGAACACAGTAGAGAACAGTAGAGAACAGTAGAGAACAGTAGATAACAGCACAGTAGAACACAGTAGAACACAGTAGAGAACAGTAGAGAACAGCACAGTAGATAACAGTAGAACACAGTAGAGAACAGTAGAGAACAGCACAGTAGAGAACAGTAGAACACAGTAGAGAACAGTAGAGAACAGTAGAGAACAGTAGATAACAGTAGAGAACAGCACAGTAGAACACAGTCCAGTAGAGAACAGCACAGTAGATAACAGTAGAACACAGTAGAGAACAGTAGAGAACAGCACAGTAGATAACAGTAGAACACAGTAGAGAACAGTAGAGAACAGCACAGTAGATAACAGTAGAACACAGTAGAGAACAGTAGAGAACAGCACAGTAGATAACAGTAGAACACAGTAGAGAACAGTAGAGAACAGCACAGTAGATAACAGTAGAACACAGTAGAGAACAGTAGAGAACAGCACAGTAGAACACAGTCCAGTAGAGAACATACCCACTATACACACACATGTATTTTGTGTTGTAGATATGTGGTAGTAGAGTAGTGGCATGAGGGAACACACTTAATGTGTTGTGAAATGTGTTGTGAAATAATTTTGCTGGACCCCAGGAAGAGTAGCTGTTTGCCTTGGTAGGAACTAATGGGGATCCATAATAAACCCCAGGAAGAGTAGCTGCTGCCTTGGCAGGAACTAATGGGGATCCATAATAAACCCCAGGAAGAGTAGCTGCTGCCTTGGCAGGAACTAATGGGGATCCATAATAAACCCCAGGAAGAGTAGCTGCTGCCTTGGCAGGAACTAATGGGGATCCATAATAAACCCCAGGAAGAGTAGCCGCTGCCTTGGCAGGAACTAATGGGGATCCATAATAAACCCCAGGAAGAGTAGCTGCTGCCTTGGCAGGAACTAATGGGGATCCATAATAAACCCCAGGAAGAGTAGCTGTTGCCTTGGCAGGAACTAATGGGGATACATAATAAACCCCAGGAAGAGTAGCTGCTGCCTTGGCAGGAACTAATGGGGATCCATAATAAACCCCAGGAAGAGTTGCTGCTGCCTTGGCAGGAACTAATGGGGATCCATAATAAACCCCAGGAAGAGTAGCTGCTGCCTTGGCAGGAACTAATGGGGATCCATAATAAACCCCAGGAAGAGTAGCCGCTGCCTTGGCAGGAACTAATGGGGATCCATAATAAACCCCAGGAAGAGTAGCTGCTGCCTTGGCAGGAACTAATGGGGATCCATAATAAACCCCAGGAAGAGTAGCTGTTGCCTTGGCAGGAACTAATGGGGATACATAATAAACCCCAGGAAGAGTAGCTGCTGCCTTGGCAGGGAACTAATGGGGATCCATAATAAACCCCAGGAAGAGTTGCTGCTGCCTTGGCAGGAACTAATGGGGATCCATAATAAACCCCAGGAAGAGTTGCTGCTGCCTTGGCAGGAACTAATGGGGATCCATAATAAACCCCAGGAAGAGTAGCTGCTGCCTTGGCAGGAACTAATGGGGATCCATAATAAACCCCAGGAAGAGTAGCCGCTGCCTTGGCAGGAACTAATGGGGATCCATAATAAACCCCAGGAAGAGTAGCTGCTGCCTTGGCAGGAACCAATGGAGATCCATAATAAACCCCAGGAAGAGTAGCCGCTGCCTTGGCAGGAACTAATGGGGATCCATAATAAACCCCAGGAAGAGTAGCTGCTGCCTTGGCAGGAACTAATGGGGATCCATAATAAACCCCAGGAAGAGTAGCTGTTGCCTTGGCAGGAACTAATGGGGATACATAATAAACCCCAGGAAGAGTAGCTGCTGCCTTGGCAGGAACTAATGGGGATCCATAATAAACCCCAGGAAGAGTTGCTGCTGCCTTGGCAGGAACTAATTGGGATCCATAATAAACCCCAGGAAGAGTAGCTGTTGCCTTGGCAGGAACTAATGGGGATACATAATAAACCCCAGGAAGAGTAGCTGCTGCCTTGGCAGGAACTAATGGGGATACATAATAAACCCCAGGAAGAGTAGCTGCTGCCTTGGCAGGAACTAATGGGGATCCATAATAAACCCCAGGAAGAGTAGCCGCTGCCTTGGCAGGAACTAATGGGGATCCATAATAAACCCCAGGAAGAGTAGCCGCTGCCTTGGCAGGAACTAATGGGGATCCATAATAAACCCCAGGAAGAGTAGCTGCTGCCTTGGCAGGAACTAATGGGGATCCATAATAAACCCCAGGAAGAGTAGCTGCTGCCTTGGCAGGAACTAATGGGGATCCATAATAAACCCCAGGAAGAGTAGCTGTTGCCTTGGCAGGAACTAATGGGGATACATAATAAACCCCAGGAAGAGTTTGTTTGTTTGTTTTGTTTTTGGTCATTTAGCAGACGCTCTTATCCAGAGCGACTTACAGGAGCAATTAGGGTTAAGTGCCTTGCTCAAGGGCACATCGACAGATATTTCACCTAGTCGGCTCGGGGATTAGAACCAGCGACCTTTCGGTTACTGGCACAACGCTCTTACCCACTAAGCTACCTGCCGCCCTAGAGTAGAGTAGCTGCTGCCTTGGCAGGAACTAATGGGGATCCATAATAAACCCCAGGAAGAGTTGCTGCTGCCTTGGCAGGAACTAATGGGGATCCATAATAAACCCAAGGAAGAGTAGCTGCTGCCTTGGCAGGAACTAATGGGGATCCATAATAAACCCAAGGAAGAGTAGCTGCTGCCTTGGCAGGAACTAATGGGGATCCATAATAAACCCCAGGAAGAGTAGCTGCTGCCTTGACAGGAACTAATGGGAATCCATTATACAAATACCGTAAATCCCTTACCGGGTGTAAATCCACTTCCCTTACTGTAGTTCAATAACCAAAAGAGATGTTTTCATACTCAAGGTGTCATTTCATAGCTGAAACCCCATTCTTTCTGCAGACATCTTCGATATTTAACAAGAGTTTTTGGAAAACGTGGTCACATAAAAAAACGGAGGAAGATTTAACCGTAATTCTGTTACCAAACATTGCACCTGCACTGTTCTTCCAGTAAATGTGTTTTTGTGACATTTTCTGTGTACATTGTTCAAAGTAGTTATTGTGCGTAGAGTTGTGTGGTTTGGTTTGTTAAACTTTGAATTTAATTTTTTATTTGTTTTATTTAACCTTTATTTAACCAGGTAAGCCAGTTGAGAACAAGTTCTCATTTACAACTGCGACCTGGCCAAGATAAAGCAAAGCAGTGCGATAAAAACAACAACACAGAGTTACATATGGGGTAAAAAAACATAAAGTCAAAAAATACAACAGAAAATATATATACAGTGTGTGCAAATGTAGCAAGTTATGGAGGTAAGGCAATAAATAGGCCATAGTGCAAAATAAATACAATTAGAATGCTAGATGTGCAAGAGATGATGTGCAAATAGAGATACTGGGGTGCAAAAGAGCAAAATAAATAACAATATGGGGATGAGGTAGTTGGGTGGGCTAATTACAGATGGGCTGTGTACAGGTGCAGTGATCGGTAAGGTGCTCTGACAACTGATGCTTAAAGTTAGTGAGGGAGATAAGAGTCTCCAGCTTCAGAGATTTTTGCAATTCGTTCCAGTCATTGGCAGCAGAGAACTGGAAGGAATGGCGGCCAAAGGAGGTGTTGGCTTTGGGGATGACCAGTGAGATATACCTGCTGGAGCGCAGACTACGGGTGGGTGCTGCTATGGTGACCAATGAGCTAAGATAAGGCGGGGATTTGCCTAGCAGTGATTTATAGATGGCCTGGAGCCAGTGGGTTTGGCGACTAATATGTAGTGAGGACCAGCCAACAAGAGCGTACAGGTCACAGTGGTGGGTAGTGTATGGGGCTTTGGAGACAAAACGGATGGCACTGTGATAGACTACATCCAATTTGCTGAGTAGAGTGTTGGAGGCTATTTTGTAAGACATCGCCAAAGTCAAGGATCGGTAGGATAGTCAGTTTTACGAGGGCATGTTTGGCAGTATGAGTGAAGGAGGCTTTGTTACGAAATAGGAAGCCGATTCTAGATTTAACTTTGGATTGGAGATTCTTTATGTGAGTCTGGAAGGAGAGTTTACAGTCTAACCAGACACCTCAATGGTTTTTGTTTGGCATACATTTTAAAGTGAAAGATCTGAGTCAAAGCGTAATTCCGTTACCATGGAATTGCCCTTTTACAAAGGCTGTAAAAAATAAATAAAAAAATCAGATTTTCAAGAATGATCTCTGAAAATGATGCCAAGTGTTTACAAGTATATTTACTAGTATATTTACTAGTATAGCCTAAACCCACACGGGGGAATAATGTACTCTAAGCAGATAGAATACAGGACAGGGCCCGTATTCAGAAAGCATCTAGGATCAGATCCCCTGAAGTCCTTATATTATTATTCATTATGATCCTAGATCAGCACTCCTACTTTGACCTACTTTAGTGCAGGGCAGGCCTGCCTGGATCAAGCCGAGCCATGACATGACCAAACAGCTTCTAGGGCCAAGTGTTGCTGAAAGTCTTCCAGCTTGCTCAGAGAAACAAGCTGTCGAGAGTAGAGATGATGCGTCCCTAATGCCATCTTATTCCCTATGGTGTAGTACTTTACACCAAGGTCCACAGGGCTCTGGTTAAGCTCAGGTCAAAAGTAGTGCACTGTGTAGGGAATAGTTAAGGTGCCCATCTGGGACGCATTCAGTGTTCAAGAGATTTCTGCTACATCCACTCTATATTTGTTTCAATATTTAGATTCAGTTCTGCCATTGGGCTAGGCCTATATTACTGTTCTGTCATTGGGCAAGGCCTATTTTACTGTTCAGCCATTGGGCAAGGCCTATGACACAATAAGGTGCCTCAGAAAATCTCTATTCTATGTTCTCCCTTGATGCAAGCACCATAGATTGCGTCCAGATTGCTTTATGTGACGCTGGCTTTATGTCTCCGAGGTCTGTCTCGTCTTGTCCCTCCAGTGGCCAACCAGCACCGGCTTTGGTGGAACTGGGCAGCCGTAAGTTTCACCACCAGTCTAGGCTACCCTCTTCCCTAAACAACGTCTGATTTCCTCTTCAGTTTTCATCAACCATGAGAGGTAAAGAATAGCAAACTCATACGGTCGTTGTCATGCCAGCCAAACATGAAAACATGTTACTACTTGCCAGCCACAGCTGACCATCACCCAGATGTGGGCATCATCCTTGGCACTTTATGACAGGACAGCAAAGGAGATGAGGGCATCTAAAAAAACATGAAAAATCCATTGGGTGGCACTTACAAACCCCACTGACTTTTAATATCACAGTCAGATTAATAAGTACCATCAATGGAGTTTCATGGCTATGCTATCTATGGTTGGCATTGGGGGAACTCATTGGTCCTGGGCCCAGGCTAGTGTCTCACTCAGCCTGGTCTCATAGACTAGACGTAATATGGTAAACGAAAATCCGGGACAAACGCTGGTATGGTTACATAAGGCAGGTTATTTAATAAGGCTAAAACAAAAAGGAGGGTGGTTGGTCGGGGTGGAAGGGTGGGCGTAAAACGCGAACATCTAGGTTGCGTGTTCGAATGCCATCACGGATAACTTTGGCATTTTAGCTAATTAGCAACTTTGCAACTACTTACAACTTTTTAGCTACTTTGCAACTACTTAGCATGTTAGCTAAACCTTCCCTTAACCCTAACCTTAACCCTTTAACCTAACTCCTAACCCTAACCCCTTACCCTAGCTAACATTAGCCACCTAGCTAACATTAGCCACAACAAATTGGAATAGTTAACATAGCATATGTATTGCAAATTCGTAACATATTGTATGAATTGTAATTCGTCACATCATACGAATTACAATTCGTAAACACATCATATGAAATGGATGATGGACATCCACAAATTAATACATACCATACGAAATGGATGAAGGACATCCACAAATTAATACCATACCAAACGTAACATATCGTACTAAATTGAGACGCCCCGATTTTTGTTAACTATGTTACGTCTACCCCGAGTCCAGGCTGTCTCGCTATAGCTAACTAGCGTGCCTTAACTTTGGCAGAGAGTACTGCAGTGGTTAGCAAGCTATCCATCTTTGGAAGAAACGTTTTGGGATAGTCATTGTCGAACATAGTCACACATTGTCTGCATTTCCATAGCTACATGACAGTCATTGCAATGGCACTGCAGTTGTATTATGACAACGTAGCTATCATCAGCGCCAACTGTCTGCTTGCCTTGGCATTTACAAGTCTGTCAAAGTATTGATGTTGTGGGGACAAGGAAGCGGGCTTACCTCGGGATGCAACTCGGGGAAGATCCATCTATTTCCCATGTGGCGAACAGGTTCATAGGCACGGGTCTATTGAGAGCACCTCCACCAAAGCTCAGCCGGCCACTTCGCTCCGCCATGGTTCGTTATGCGGCTGGCTAAACGTCCACACGAGCCGAGGCAGTAAAAAGATAGCTATCTGAATAAAATATGTATTTGTCTTAATGTGCGTTAGCAAGTTAAATCAGTTATTCGCGCGGTTAAGTTGGTACAATGGGGAGTCAGCGCAGAGGGTAGTTCCAGACGAAATGCTCCTCCTGTCTCCTCGCTTGTGTTCGCTAGACCTGCAGTACCATGCCCACACTGCCACCCCCAGGAAATAACGTCATTGCTGGCAATGCCATGGACGCATTCTCGTTCAGCTCGGGCACAAGCTGGCCAAGTGGCATGTATACAATGTCCTTGCACCGCGCGCTCCGTCCAACCTACATGCAAACAAATATGTCAAGAAAAATGTATAATGCAATGTATACAGTGCCTTTAGGAAGTAGTCACACCCCTTGACTTTTTCCACATTTAGTTGTGGAGATTGTATGACCCATCTACACACAAATGTCAAAGTGGAATTATGTGTTTCGAAATTTTTTAGAAATTAATTTAAAAATGAAAAGCTTAAATGTCTTTTCAAGCACATTGGTGGCTGCATCATGTACATAGACATGGAACACTGGTCACTTTAATAATGTTTACATACTGTTTTACTTATTCCATATGTACAGTTGAAGTCGGAAGTTTACATACACCTTAGCCAAATACATTTCAACTCAGTTTTTCACAATTCCTGACATTTAATCCTAGTAAAAATTCCCTATTTTAGGTCAGTTAGGATCACCACTTTATTTTAAGAATGTGAAACGTCAGAATAATAGTAGAGAGAATTATTTATTTAAGCTTTTATTTCTTTCATCACATTCCCAGTGGGTCAGAAGTTTACATACACTCAATTAGTATTTGGTAGCATTAACTTTAAATTGTTTAACTTCGGTCAAACGTTTCAGGTAGCCTTCCACAAGCTTCCCACAATAAGTTGGGTGAATTTTGGCCCATTCCTCCTGACAGAGCTGGTGTAACTGAGTCAGGTTTGTAGGCCTCCTTGCTCGCACACCCTTTTTCAGTTCTGCCCACAAATGTTCTATAGGATTGAGGTCAGGGCTTTGTGATGGCCACTCCAATACCTTTACTTTGTTGTCCTTAAGCCATTTTGCCACAACTTTGGAAGTATGCTTGGGGTCATTGTCCATTTGGAAGACCCATTTGCGACCAAGCTTTAACTTCCTGACTGATGTGTTGAGATGTTGCTTCAATATGTCCACATAATTTTCCTTCCTCATGATGCCATCTATTTTGTGAAGTGCACCAGTCCCTCCTGCAGCAAAGCACCCCCACAGCATGATGCTGCCACCCCGTGCTTCACGGTTGGGATGGTGTTCTTCGGCTTGCAAGCTCCCCCTTTTCCTCCAAACATAACGATGGTCATTACGGCCAAACAGTTCTATTTATGTTTCATCAGACCAGAGGACATTTCTTCAAAAAGTACGATCTTTGTCCCCATGTGCAGTTGCAAACAGTAGTCTGGCTTTTTTATGGTGATTTTGGAGCAGTGGCTTCTTCCTTGCTGAGCGGCCTTTCAGGTTATGTCGATATAGGACTTGTTTTACTGTGGATATAAATACTTTTGTACCGGTTTCCTCCAGCATCTTCACAAGGTCCTTTGCTGTTGTTCTGGGATTGATTTGCACTTTTCGCACCAAAGTGCGTTAATCTCTAGGAGACAGAACGCGTCTCCTTCCTGAGCGGTATGACGGCTGCGGGGTCCCATGGTGTTTATACTTGCGTACTATTGTTTGTACAGATGAACGTGGTACCTTCAGGCATTTGGAAATTGCTCCCAAGGATGAACCAGACTTGTGGAGGTCTACAATTGTTTTTCTGAGGTCTTGGCTGATTTCTTTTGATTTTCCCATGATGTCAAGCAAAGAGGCACTGAGTTTGAAGGTAGGCCTTGAAATCCATCCACAGGTACACCTCCAATTGACTCAAATGATGTCAATTAGCCTATCAGAAGTGTCTAAAGCCATGACATCATTTTCTGGAATTTTCCAAGCTGTTTAAAGGCACAGTGAACTTAGTGTATGTAAACTTCTGACCCACTGGAATTGTGATACAGTGAATTATAAGTGAAATAATCTGTCTGTAAACAATTGTTGGAAAAATTACTTGTGTCATGCACAAGGTAGATGTCCTAACCGACTTGACAAAACTATAGTTTGTTAACAAGACATTTGTGGAGTGGTTGAAAAACAAGTTTTAATGACTCCAACCTAAGTGTATGTAAACTTCCGACTTCAACTTTATTCTACTGTATTCTAGTCAATGCCACTCCGACATTGCTCATCCTAATATTTAATATTTATTCTTAATTCCATTCTTTACCTTTGAGTGTGTATTGTTGTGAATTGTTAGATACTACTGCACTGTTGGAGCTAGGAACACAAGAATTTAGCTACACCCGCAATAAGCTACATATGTGTATGTGACCAACACAATTTTTATTTGCTTGTAATTGTTAAGGACTGGGGAGTTTTTCAGGATAAAAAAATTAACAGAATGGAGCTAAGCACAGGCAAAATCCTAGAGGAAAACCTGGTTCAGTCTGCATTCCACCAGACACTGGCAGATTAATTCACCTTTCAGCAGGACAATAACCTAAAACACAAGGCCAAATATACACTGGAGTTGCTTACCAAGAAGACAGTAAATGTTCCTTAGTGTCAAAGTTACCGTTTTGACTTAAATCTACTTTTAAAAAATATATGGCAAGACCTGAAAATGGTTGTCTATCAAATGATCAACAACCAATTTGACAGAGCTTGAAGAATTTTGAAAAGAATAATGGGCGAATGTTGCACAACCCAGGTGTGCAAAGCTCTTAAGAAACTTACCCAGAAAGACTCACAGCTGTAATCGCTGCCAAAGGTGCTTCTAACATGTATTTACATTTCCATTTTAGTCATTTAGCAGACGCTCTTATCCAGAGCCACTTACAGTTAGTGCATACACATTATTTTTTTTTTCATACTGGCCCCCCGTGGGAATCGAACCCACAACCCTGGCATTGCAAACGCCATGCTCTACCAACTGAGCTACACGGGACCCTACTTTACTGTATTAGTATTGATTCAGGGATGTGAATACTTATGTAAATGAGATCTCTATTTCAATGAATTTGCAAAGACTTCTAAAACATGTTTTCACTTTGTCATTACGGGACATTGTGTGTAGATGGGTGAGAAAAATATACATTTCATCCATTTTGAATTCAGGCTGCAAAACAAAATGTGGAAAAAGTCATGGGGTGTGAACACTTTCTAAAGGCACTGTACCTAAGTTTATTTTAGCAATTACATTCACTTTTTATACTTAAGTATCAAAAGTAAAAGTATAAATCATTTCAAATTCCTTAAATTAAGCAAACCAGACGGCACAATGTGTTTTATAAATTTACGGATAGGGGCACACTCCAACATAATTTACAAACGAAGCATTTGTGTTTAGGGAATCCACCAGATCAGAGGCAGTAGGGATGACCAGGGATGTTCTTTTGATAAGTGCGTGAATTGGACCATTGTCCTGTCCTGCTAAGCATTCAAAATGTAATGAGTACATTTGGGTGTCAGGGAAAATGTATGGAGTAAAAAGTACACATTTTATTTAGGAAGTGAAGTAAAAGTAGTCAAATATAAATAGTAAAGTAGATACCCCCAAAAAACGACTTAAGTAAAAATATTTTAAAGTACTCCTTAAGTACTTCACACCACTGGTCAGGGAGGTGACCAAGAACCAAATGACCCACTCTGACACTACAGAGTTCCTTGGCTGAGATGGGAGATCCTGCTTGAAGGATAACAGTCTCTACAGCACTTCACCAATTTGGCCTTTATGGGAGAGTGGCCAGACGGAACCCACTCTTGAGAAAAAGGCACATGACAGCTCGCAAAATGTGAAAGACTCAGCACATAAAGCAAAATATTCTGTGGTCTGAGACAAAATGTACTCTTTGGCCTGAATGCAAAGTGCTACGTCTGGAGAAAAACGAGGCACAGTTCATCACCCGTTTAACACCATCCCTACCGTGAAGCATGGTGGTGGCAGCGACATGCTATGGGGATGATTTTCAGCAGCAGGGACTGGGAGACTGGTAAGGATAGAGGGAACAAATGAACGGAGCCAAATACAGGCAAATCTTTTGATGAGAACCTGCTTCAGAGTGCAAATGACCTTAGCCAGGGGGTGAAGATTTACATTCCAACAAGTCAATGACCCCCAGCAACGCTGGAATGGCTTCAGAACAAGAATGTGAAAGTCCTTGAGTGGCCCAACCAAAGCAGACTTGAATCGCATTTAAAAACCGGTGGAAAGACAAAGATTGCTGTTCACCGCCACTCTCCATCGAACTTACAAATCTGCAAGGAAGAACGGTAGGAAAAAAATAAATCACCAAATGCTAAACTGATACAGGCTTACACAAGATGACTCAAAGCTGTAATCTCCGCCAAAGGTGCTTCTACAAAGTACTGACTCAGGGGTGTGAATACTTTTGTAAATGGGATCTGTATTTACATTTTCAATAAAATGTGCAAAAATTTTTAAAATATGTTTTCACTTTGTCAATATGGGGTATTGTGTGTAGATTCATACATGCACACCAAATGAGGTCAAACCTAACAACGTCTATCATTTACATAGTCCGTGACATAACTATAGTAACCATTTCTGTGACTGCTATCGGACCCATTATCACTTCAGATCAATCAACGTGGTAATCACCGAACATCTGTCTGCACTTGGTTCAACTATGCCACCTAGTGGTATGTAAATCTGGTGCACTTGGCTGCTGCCCCCCTCTGTTACCGATTGGATCTAGTAAAATATTAGCAGTGGGGATTAAGTGTTCGAAAGCTACACACCGACAGCTGAGTACTTCCATTCCCCTTGGTACATGTATTACAATGTTGTAGTGAAAAACATGAGCCCTGGTGGTCCCTGATCTGATTGAGCGATTGTAAAAAGGACGTCACGCTGCAAGTACCGCTTCCTCCAATCGGATCACACAAGAGGCTCAAACCCAGGACCTCCGCTTTGCTAGCACGTGACTGGCCCTCCCGAAGTCTTAGCTCTCGCCAGACGTGGGGACAGTTCAGGCCGAGGATCACACCCCCCACGTGCTCCACTTTCACGTTAACTTCCTGTCAAACATGTGGAACGATGGCACCAATAGACCAGCACCCACTCTATAAGAACACGCACTTCCTTAAAATGAGATACATTTGCAAGGATTGTTTTATTTTTGTAGCAAAATCAGTTGACTCAAGAATTAAGATTTGACAGACATTTCCCTGGCTACAACATGCAGACACCGCTGTCTGCCTCGTGTCTGGTGAGACAACAAAATGTTAAGGAGCAGAATCTAAAGCAAACTGCAGAAAAATCAAGGACATCAGATCTCCGGAGCCACAGGTAAATAAGGACATTTATAGTTCAGTCATTTTGAACAGAAAGAGAGTCAAATTATGACCGGAATCTTCCACACCGACACTCAGGGCTAGCCCATCGAGTACACCGAAGACAGGAGTTCAACTGAAAGCATGCACACTTAAAATTGGAGGTTTAAACTATGCAATTGTAGTCTTATGTAAAAGCAATGTAAAAAACGTACATGACCACAAGATAATTTGTGAAGCGCTTATTCACAGTATTTTTCAGCATCATCAGTAAAAACTTTAAAACGCAACAAAACCAATCGTAGGGGAAATGACTTCACACCCATCCAAATCATTTCGGGTGCAATTTAAACTTAACTCTTGTCAGGAAAGTGGATTGGAACACCAACAGGGCAAAAATGGTGATGGAAATAACATTGTATTGATTACTCACAACAAAGCTTAGCCAAAGTTCTTCACTTCAAAAATGGTACATTTCATACAACTTAAATCACAATGACACTTACAACCTGCAGGGAGAATATTACAGATATTCAACAGGACTGCGACCCCAATCAAAAGCTCTCAAAATCACACTGTACATTTCATTAACTAAAAAAAGGTTCGGTTTTCAAAAGGAAACGTTTTAATTATTCAGATAGCAATAAAGCCTAAATTAGAAGTTGAATTAGGGAAGCACAATCCAACCTATAAAATCATAACATAACAACCAGTACAGAGCCAAGAGAAACTGGACCAATCAGGACCAAAGCTCCGATTTTAAAAAAATAACGAGATTGTGGGAGAGGGCATCACTCCCAAGGCAATGCTCCTCTTCATTACAACCCAGACTAGCAGGCGGGCCGGCACAAAGCCAGGCGCCATGGCTCCAGCATGACAACGCTTCAGTCTATACCACTACACCAGTGGAGACTGGTGGTCACTTTAAAAATCAGAGGACTGACTCATTGGAATGGAATCAATAGAACCCAATCAAACAGTGTTCCATTCCAGCCATTCCAATGAGTCTCTCCTCCCTCCACTGGACTATCACTAAACTGAACTGAACAGTACACTCAGTGCTGGCTCTCCACCGATGGGGACCGAGATGGCTTCCGGGCCGGGGCAGGGGAACGGGAGCGTGCGGGAGGGGTACGGGAGCGTGCGGGAGGGGTACGGGAACGGGGGGCAGGGGAACGAGAGCGTGCGGGAGGGGTACGGGAACGGGATTTGGAACGGGACGGGGAGCGTGAGGTGGAGCGATGTGCAGCCCTGCCCCCTCCTCCAGAGGAAGGCTTCTTCTCCGGGGTACGGCTGGCGGAGCGGGGGCTCCTGGAGCGGTTACGGCTCCTGCTACGGCTGGGGGACTTGGAGCGGGGGGAACGGGAGCGGCTACGGGACCGGGAGTAGCTACGAGAGCCACGGGAACGACTCCTGCTGCGGCTGTTGGAAGAGAAGAATTACAAGTTATTCATTTACCCCCCCAACCATTGATGTAGTCGAGTCCCTAAACCACAAGTCCCTCGCATTCAAGTCCTTTATAGTCCATCCCAAGTCCCTTAGCGCTAAACGCTGCAGGACAAAAATCTTTGAAGCTACCTACACTTCCCCCAACATCAAGACAGCATTGCTTTCTTATAACTATAGCTGGATCCTGTGTTTATACAACTTCACTTCAAATATGAAATTGCAAATTGGAAGAGGGGATGCGTACCGGCTCTTGCGATCCTCAGACAGCTTCAGCTTGCGTCCATTCAAGTCTGTTCCATCAAGCTTATCGATGGCATTCTTCATATCGCTGTGCGATGCAAACTCCACCACCCTGTCGAGTCAAATCACATTTTAGTTTGACGGCTCAGTTCATAAAAGCAGTAGGGCACATCACATGTGTTTGTTTTATTAGTTGTCCCTCCTTATCTCCGTCCTCCTTCCATTTTGTGCCTAATGAACAGGACCCCGGGCCAACTGAACAGGACCCCGGGCCAACTGAACAGACAACTTCCATTTTGTGTCTAATGAACAGGACCCCGGGCCCACTGAACAGACAACTTCCATTTTGTGTCTAATGAACAGGACCCCGGGCCCACTGAACAGGACCCCGGGCCAACTGAACAGGACCCCGGGCCAACTGAACAGGACCCCGGGCCAACTGAACAGGACCCCGGGCCAACTGAACAGACAACTCACCCTTCGTTCTTGTTGGTTCGGTGGGCATCCACAAAGGTGACCTCCCCAACTTTCCTCATCAGGTCTTTCAGGTCCTGTGGTGAAGCATACACGGGTAAGTGACAGACCAACACACGAATGTGGCTGAGAGTGCTCTGAACCTGGGGCAAGAGAAATCAGTAAAGCAACACGACAATAACATCCACCCCCCCGTAATACTGACCTCATCAAAACACAGTAAAAAATGTGACGTTCTGGCATTTCGGACGAGGGCGTTTAAGTGATGAGCCACTGAAATAGCTTCACAGGTGTAGACAAACTAACCATTTCACTCAGAGTTTAAACCTGCTAACACTACCCAGTTCCTTGGTTTTGCATTTCAGGTTTGTGGGCAACTAGGATTTATGTGACAAAGATTAAAGATGGTGAGACGCGACAAATCCTTTGCGGTGTAGTGTCTTGGATATGTTCGAGGTTAGTGTCAACTATAGAGGTTTTAGGGGGCATCATTTTAACTACAATGAATATAATTCTATGGAGATGCATTTTCATTTCATCATGAGCTTCTATTTTGATCAAGGGGTTATTTCAGTGAACTATTCATTAGCCTAGTATAATTCCATAAGGGCTTATATAAACTTACAGAATGAGTTCTCTGGTAAGACTAGGGTGTGTGATTCTACACTCGGTTCCTCCCAACCCTTAACAAACCCAATCACATGAGTTATATGTTACTTACCGTTCCATACCCAGGAAGACATTAGCAAAGAGCCACTTGTCCAAATAGCGGACCAATGGGAACCAATGCAGTCACAGTGTTAAGCCCTTGAGAAACGACCTCCCTCAGCCTTGACAGACCCGGACTCCGGCCAGCCTCCACAAGGGACCACCAGAGAGCAAGTAGGGGGAAGGAAGGAAGGGGTGTGCAGTGTGCCCAACTGTCAACACCCCCCCAGCTCCATCAGCAACAGAAAAAGACCCAAACGGGAGAGTGTAGGGAACGTGGAGTGGATTGAGGGGGTTACAAGCTGGCTGCAGTCGGGGGGGGTTTCCACCAGACCACAGAACCTCCAGACTGCAGACTGGGGCTACGTGGGACCATCCTAAGGCTATCCTGCGCTAGACCACTTCCTCCCGCTACGGGGCCCAGCCAAGATTTAGACCAGCGGCAACTGCGTGTAAGGAGAGGCACCAAATGGACACTATTGAAAACACAACCAGCAGAGGGCGCAATGCACGTACACCTCCGAGGAGGCTGTGCATGCAACTCCGTTATAAACGAATAACCAGAATTTTTAAAAAATAATAATAATAAGCTGTTAAAATAAAAATGTAAGATGTGCTTGGTTAGATTTACCTTTTGGTATAAGTAGTGCTTATTTTTTTTTTGAAAGATACAGTTAAAACGAAGTCAAGAAATAAACAACACTTAATTCCTAACATCGAAACGGGGCCATGCCGTTCTATTTCACCTAATGGGACTATTGAGCATAAAGCTGTGTCCTTTGGTAATAAATAAAATAAGCATGTTTTCAATAAAAAAATTAAAATGCTGCTAAAAAATAAAAAAATAAAAAAATGGCAGTAAGTACAGAGTAATAGTCTGAACCAGATGGGTTTAACCCCTCACCTGCCAACTGATGCGTGACGACAGGTTCTCCACGATGATTCTGTGTTCCGTCCTCACCGGGGGCCCGTACCTACTGAACGGAAGGCAGAGCAAAGTTACAGCACAGAGGAGAGGGGGGGGGGAATAATGATGTGTTACTATTAGGACTCAAAACATTTATTGCAAGTGAGAGCTTGAAATTAAACCACAAGTCAATAAATATAATACGTGACTGTACTGCATGAGAGCACAGGGATGTTCCAACATGTTTGGTAGCTACCATAGGAACTTTAAAAATCACACCGGGGAAATGCCTGTAAACCCACTATTTCTGCACGTGAAAAGGTTGAAATTAAGAGTGATAATTATTCAGTCTATATATTAAAATACATGTAAAACACCAGATGGGCTACTTTGCGTACCTGAAGCCACCAGGAAGAGAAGGTTTTCTAGCTACAAGAGGAAGTAAATCACACTGACTATATTCCAGTCACTGCAAGTGAGAAGGTTGAAATGAAAACGCCCTATAGTCTGTACCTGGACCCGCCACCACCGCGGCGATCACCAGACCCCTGGCGGTAGCTGCTGAAACGAGGTGAGAAGCGTCCTCCTCCTCCTCCACCCCCGCCACCCATCCCAGGCCCACCACCTCTCCCTCTTCTGGATCGGGCATGCTCTATAGTCACCCTGTGGAGAACAAACAGACGCTTAACAGCAGCTGCAGTAATTACTATGTAATGTATTCAGTGATGGTTTTTTTCCCCCATTCAGAGAAATTATTCATTGAAGTTGTTAGTAGAGGTCTTCACGGATCCACTGGTACCCAAATTCCCAAAAACCTGAGTGGGTCCGAATCCAGAACTCTAAATAAATGTCACAGGTCTGATCCGACTGTCATCAGTCTTGGGTGAGTGTCATTTTAACTGACTTGTCCAGAGGGGGCCGTACAGATCCGAACAGGACTGGTGTAGTAGAGAGAGATAGTGTAATTTATTTTCTGAGCATTGAGGGGGGGGGTTCTTTAAAAAAAGATCACCTGGAACAGCACCATCTAGTGGTCAGAACCTGGTAATATCAGGATGAGTCACAAATCTAACAACTTCAATGACTAATTTCTCTGAACAGGTGGGAAAAAGCACCAAATTCACAGGGAATATATTACATAGGATGAAAACTAAATGCAGAGCAGCAGCTCCATACTACTTGTCAGACAGAACTGATGCGGTCTACTCGTTGTTGGGATTGGCGTGGGTGGCTTTTGACCATCTTATGTTTTTAGGGGGAAAAAGGGTCCAATAAGGTACTATATATATATATATATTAAATATTATTTAAATCCTATAAATGACCAATTAAGGTGCAATCAATTTATTTAATTTCTCTGCGATCAAATTACACAAACCTTCTGTTTCCAATTACAGAAATGATTTCAGAACAATCTGAGATGGTGGGTGCCTTTTGCTTTTTGGGGTGCTTTGCGGTGGAATGACCCATATGTATTAAATGCCAACACATCAAATTTCACCATTCATTTTCTCGAGACATTGCTGAATGTGTATCCAAATCATTACCTTTCACTACAGAGTTCCTTGCCATTCAGCTCGTAAACTGCATCATCAGCGTCTCTGTGGTCGTCAAACTCCTGATAAAAGACAAAGGGGTGAGGGGGGTTAACTCGTCAACAAAACATTCACCAATAGGTGTTTGATCAAGGCCGACTTACCACAAAGCCGAATCCGTTCTTCAAATTTACTTCTCGGATCCTTCCATATCCTTTGAAGAATTTCTCCACGTCCCTCTCACGAGCGTGAGGGCTCAAACGACCGATGAACACACGACATCCACTCATGGTTTTCTGGAACAAAAAAAAAGTTGGCTAAGTGCTTAACTTATTAGATCATAAACAGTAACGTTACCCCCAAACACGTAGGTTGCTGACAAGACCCAGATCAGAGTGCGCTAACTAGCTAACGTTAGCAAAGAGCTAACAATACTAAAAGTGCACTCGTACACTTTTGCCAAGTTTAGCAGCCGTTCGTCGTGCTGGGTAATACTAGCCAGATAGCCAGCCAGTCTAGGATCGGCAACGTAAACAGTTATACGCAAAACGAATAAGTTACCTACAGTTTTATATTAACTAAATCACAATCTATACGGTGTGGGTATGAACCAATTACGTATAGTCGCTAGCTAGCCGACTAAACTCATCTCAATGATTTACGACGGAGTTGAGCGTAGGCGGACTGGAGTCAAATTGATTTATCGTGCGTTCAAGACAACTGGGAAATGACGTCAGTGATCTTCAGATGGTAAATTCTGTGCTCTATAAGAAACCCGAGTTGGATTTCCGAGTTGGATGACCGTTGAAAACAGTTTTTCCCAGTCGGAACTCGTTTCTTCTACGAGTTCCCAGTTGCCTTGAACGCACTAAAGTCTGAGCGTTCCGAGTTCCCAGTTGTTTTGAACGCGGCATTAGAACCCAACGAATAGCCGGCAATTAGACGAACATTTGTGTTAGTGGGCTATTCTTTGGCCGCTAAAATCAGTAGTTTGATTAAAACAGTCATTGTATGTGACGTCGAAGCTCCAGTCCGCCCATAAAAATCGCTGACTTTAGTCGGCTACGTAGCTAGTTACCCATGTCGTGCAGTTGTCTTTTTGCTACTCTAGCTAGCTTAGCTGCATTACTATCTTGGCAATCGGACAAAATGTGAATCATTAGATTATTGATTCGCCAAATATTTGTGGCAGTCTGCTAACAAAAAAATGTTTTCATCGAAACTTGAACCTCACCTTTCTGTTATCTTCGTTACTTCTGATAGCTTGTATGTGTGTCAAAATGGCGACTCCCGAGTGAGACAACGAGGGGGAAACCGGATCTTCTTTAGCACTAAGAGGGGTGGGCGTGTTCCAGTCATCCAGACCTATCAAAAAGTTCCACAAGACCCCTTCTACAAGACCCCTGCCAATGAGACAGATATTTCACCGGATGTATAAATGTGAAGCATCCGGTTGGTGTTTCCACTCATTACCAAATATGGTGAGAGGAAGCCAAATGGCCGCCAGTGGAGAAGATGGAGCGAGATGGTTTTTAAACCGAAATTCTGCTAATTTTCTCATCTATAAAACGTTTGATCTCAATACAGTGTTCTGTTTCCAAAACTAGAATATGTTACGAACAGAGTGGACTAAGTTTTGTAGACTTTACCCTTGGCCAAAGTTTCAAAAAAATTGCGTTGTTTAGGAGTGCAAAGGCGAATGGACTTATTGCACACGCGCACTTCAAAGTAGGCGTTCCCTAACGGAAATATGCAAATATGTGCTAGAACGAGCCTATCTCGTGCTTGGCTATGCCCACCGTCTTGCTTGTTCTGCCCACTATGATTATGTTCATACATGAAATGCACATACACGTAGCCACATCATACAAGGGCCCCATGTAGCTCAGTTGGTAGAGCATGGCGCTTGCAAGGGCAGGGTTGTGGGTTCGATTCCCACGGGGGGGCCAGTATGAAAAAAAAAGCATGTATGCACTCACTAACGCTCTGGATAAGAGTGTCTGCTAAAATGTAAATCTTTATGACACATTTCCCAACATTCTGCTGTCCATCTCATCTGACTGAACTCAAAATAAGATTTTCCTCCCATTCAGTGCTGTTCATTTCAGACTGTGTGGTCAAACTCAAGGACAAGTACAGGACAACATATTTTACTGTTATTCATGTAATCTTTATTCTATTAGTTCCACTCTTAACATTGTGGCATCGTCTTACAATTCGGTAAAGCACATTACCAACTGAGGTTCAAATAGACACGATACAATAGAAAAAGGTATTCTCTGTAGAAAGTGCCAAAAAATGATTTCAATGGTGAGCATGGAATACTGACCTTTACGGAACCCATTTCAATTTCAAGATAACAAAAAAAAAAAAATCCTGAATTAAAAAAAATACAAATAATATAGATGACACTACACATTAAAAAGACATAAAAATATAGATGATTTAAAAATCTAAGTATATAAACAAATAAATATAGTTATTTTATTTTGCCCAGTTGTCAAGGAGATGCTGGATGATCATGACACACCTGGGTAACAACCACAGGTCATGTGATTTCCTTCCTGAGAGGGGGATGGTGTACGGAGGGGTGGAGGCAGACAGACAGACAGACAGACAGACGGAGAGAGAGACACAGACAGACAGTAAACTAAGGAGGAACAGAGAAAGAAAGGACGATATTGTTCTCCAGAAATACTTCTGTATGGAATCAATGGAGTGGGCTTCAGAATGGACAACTGACTGACTGGTAGGACAGCTCACTGACCGGTAGGACAACTTCCCCCCTTGTTTCAAGGATCACATGTGAATCCAACACATTCAGAGACATATCCTCACCAAAAAAAAACAAAAAAAACATTTTCCTTCACACAATGCCCCAACTGTAACACAACCCCATCTCTCGACAGGCCCCCAGACACCCCACACACCTACTCAATCACTCTCTTGGTAGGAGGGGTGAAAAAAGAGAAGTTGTATGAACAGAAACCTGTGATTCAACCGCTATGAGTTTCACTTCCACCGCTGAGATTTCTTATGTTGTACGCCGACTGATCGGTCACAACGTCTGAGCTTTCTTGATCAGGTTTCTGTTTCATCTCCTGACGAACATTGAATGATTCCCATTGAAGAAGAGCGTAAATGCACGTTTCAGAGACATCTGACAGTGTTATTCATCACATATGATAGTAGTAAATACCAAATTACATGGGGGGCAGACAATGTCTTGTTAAACAATGCATGAGACCATGAAATGGACAAATAACACCCAAATATGTAATACTAATATGATAAAATTAGATAATTGAAATGAATATGGTCCAAACACTAATTTAGATGTCTTCACTTTTGTCCAATCCTTTTCTCTTGGCACATCGTTTTCAGTTAAGAACGACGTTTAACAGAAATGTGCTGGTTTAAATCCCACGTGTAGTCACTCCTAACCAGAGCATCCATCACTATACATGGTTCTGTTACTACATCATCTAAAATGGCCCCAATATTAACTCACCTCACACATAAACAAAACAAACCTCTTATGAAGTTACAACTGAAGGCCAAGCAAGGAGGTTATTGAACAAGTACCTCTTGAAATGAGCAGCGAGTAGTCTCAGGCAGAGAGATACTTTGGCCTACGTCCCAAATGGCACCCTATTCCCTAGATAGTGCACTACTTTTTGACCAGAGCCCTATGGGCCGTTGTCAAAAAAAAAAAATAGTGCACTATATAGGGAATAGGGTGCCATTTGGGACGTGACCTTAGCTTTATCTTTGTGGTGTCTGATATCCATCTACTCTACAGAAGAAGCAGCTCTGTAAGAAGGGAATCAGGGGATGAAGGCTGACAAAGGTTTAAAAGTTCATGGAAAAAGATAAATACTAGAAAGTACCCCAGACCTACAGTACATCACGTAGCTGTGGTCAATCTAAAAAAGAGCCATGCCATGCTCTGAGTTAGTTGGTCAACAAATCCTTCAGAATATATCTACCATATATCTAAAGGGAGAAAATCAGGGAAAGGATCCAAGGATCTGTGGGTTTTGCAGGTCCCCTCGTCCCCAGCGGCACCATGAGTCACCACTACCAGGTTAACTAATCATCCATCCCTGTCTCTGTTCTCAGAGGTGGTACTATGAGGTCAGTTGGTTATTCAGTTAGGCCCACAGATATTACATCACTACATCCCCAGCAGAGGTGACCTGGTGACCTTCTGGTCCAGGGTTCAGAGGTCAAAGGTAATTGAGAGAGTCCTATTGGCTGTTCTCTTCAGACCTACAGTCATTGGCTCAGACCCGTGTATGGCGACAGCTGTGTGAGGATCCGGTGCCCGCCCCGGAGGCCGAGTTGGGGTCCTCGTCGCTGGACTCCCCGGCCTCTCGCTCCTCCTTGTGAAGGCCCATACTGATGTGGCTCTGGAGGGCTGCGGGGGTCAGCCACTCCTTAGGGAGGCAGGTCTGGAGGAAGGGCACGCAAGAGCTGAAGTAGGCCAGGCGGTTTACCCACCGAGGGATCTCACGCCCACACAACAGCTGGAATAGAATGAAACAAACATGGCGTCAGGAAAAGGACTGAATAATGTGGATACAGTATCGGACATGCACTTGGCAAATAAAAAACATCCTCAGCAAAATATATTTATTACTGTCGATAGGCAATGCTCCTTTAAAAAAAAAAAAAAAAAGATGGAATGGCTCTATCAGATTGTTCACAATAAATGTAAATATAATGTATAATTCAAAATGTATATATTCAAACAGTAATCCTCTCTTATGAAACGGTTACGAAACAGAAAGGAACATTTGAAAAATCGGAACGACGGTTGTCCCACCGACCTCAGACAGCGAGGAAGAGAAGTGGTTGCAGTTCTTGTGCATTAGATGGTAGGCGTCGCCTTTGAAATCCCTCCCCAGCTCCTCCATGATTTTATCCATATCCTCCACTGCAAAATCTGTCGTGCCCAAAGCGATAGCCTCCCTGTGTAGACATACACAACATCTTTACTAAAACTTGTGGTTGAGCTATTGAAGTATACGTGAAAAGAAGTGAAGATCCTCTTGATACCGTGCCGCTGCTCAGTAGGCCATGTCTGGGATCCCAAATTGAGTCTTATGGGCCTTGGTCAAAAGAAGTACAACAGGGAATAGGGTGCAATTTGGGATACACTGTTCTGTCGTCCTTACATGGCTAGAGCAAACAAAGACTGTCTTTGATTTCCTGTTGCTGTTGTGAAACAGCAGCCATTGACCACTTCTTTATGTGACTAGGCACTTTGTGTACCCGTGTGTGTGTGTGTGTTTGTGTGTTTTAATTTAAACTCACTTAAACTTGAAGGTTTCTCCTAATTCCGTGGCGTTTCCAGGATTGATTTCAAATATGCCACTGAAGGGATACGGGTGACCCCCATATGCAAACTCTGTAGTAAAGAGGGGAAATAAGGAACACATTGGGTAAATGTCATATCTTCATTGAGACGTCTCACGATACAGGCATGAGAAAAATAATTGCTGTCGCCACCTTGCTTTCCAACAAAGGTACATGAGGGGGCTCCCGAGTGGCGCAGCGGTCTAAGGCACTGCATCTCAGTGCTTGAGGCGTCACTACAGACCGAGTGGCGCAGCGGTCTAAGGCACTGCATCTCAGTGCTTGAGGCGTCACTACAGACCGAGTGGCGCAGCGGTCTAAGGCACTGCATCTCAGTGCTTGAGGCGTCACTACAGACCGAGTGGCGCAGCGGTCTAAGGCACTGCATCTCAGTGCTTGAGGCGTCACTACAGACCCCCCCCTGGTTCGATTCCAGGCTGTATCACAACCGGCCGTGATTGGGAGTCCCATAGGGCGGCGCACAATTGGCCCAGCGTCGTCCGGGTTTGGCCGTCATTGTAAATAAGAATTTGTTCTTAACTGACTTGCCTAGTTAAATAAAGGTGTACATTTGGTGTATCTGTACATTGTTGACTACTTTTACTTCACTACATTCCTAAAGAAAGTGATGTACTTTTTACTCCATACATTTTCCCTGACGCCCAAAAGTACTTGTTACATTTTGAATGCTTAAACAGGACAGGAAAATTGTCAAATTCATGCACTTATCAAGAGAACATCCCCCGGTCCTCCCTACTGCCTCTGATCTGGCGGACTCACTAAACACTTGGTTTGTAAATGATGTCTGAGTGTTGGAGTGTGCCCCTGGCTATCCGTAAATAAAATAAAAAACTAGAAAATGGTGCCGTCTGCTTTGCTTAATATAAGGAATTTGAAATGATTTATACTTTTACTTTTGATACTTATGTATATTTAAAACCAAATAATTTTAGACTTTTACTCAAGTAGTATTTTACTGGGTGACTTTCACTTTCACTTGAGTAATTTTCTATTAAGGTATCTTTACTTTTACTCAAGTATGACAATTGGCTACTTTTTCCACCAATGGATATCGTGTGGTGTTAGAAGATATCGTGTGGTGTTAGAATATATTGTGTGGTGTTAGAAGATATCGTGTGGTGTTAGAAGATATTGTGTGGTGTTAGAAGATATCGTGTGGTGTTAGAAGATATCGTGTGGTGTTAGAAGATATTGTGTGGTGTTAGAAGATATTGTATAGTGTTAGAAGATATCGTGTGGTGTTAGAAGATATTGTATAGTGTTAGAAGATATTGTATAGTGTTAGAAGATATTGTGTGGTGTTAGAAGATATCGTGTGGTGTTAGAAGATATCGTGTGGTGTTAGAAGATATTGTATAGTGTTAGAAGATATTGTGTGGTGTTAGAAGATATCGTGTGGTGTTAGAAGATATGTGTGGTGTTAGAAGATATGTGTGGTGTTAGAATATATTGTATAGTGTTAGAAGATATTGTGTGGTGTTAGAAGATATCGTGTGGTGTTAGAAGATATCGTGTGGTGTTAGAAGATATCGTGTGGTGTTAGAAGATATTGTGTGGTGTTAGAAGATATCGTGTGGTGTTAGAGGATATAATGTGGTGTTAGAATATATCGTGTGGTGTTAGAATATATCGTGTGGTGTTAGAAGATATCATGTGGTGTTAGAATATATCGTGTGGTGTTAGAATATATCGTGTGGCGTGTGATCAATGTGTCTTCCTTGCTGATGTCTCCTTCCGATGTACTATAACTCAGATAAGACAGAAAAACATCTTGATACCAAAACGGGAGGGACTATTTTGATAGATAAAAAAAAAAATGATGCATCACCCACAGTATTCCCTGGGTGCAGGCACTGACTGAGGGGACAATAACAACCAGGCAGTCCGTCTGTCTCTCTCTGGGTTTATGCTAAAACTACAGTATCTCTCTCTCTCTTTCCACATAGGATGACTCAATGGTGAATTACTCATCCCTGAGGGAGGATAGAACACAGAATTATAGAATCTCTATGGAATAGAAGCTGTGGAGAGAAACATTCCACATTTCCTCTCCATTTTGCCAACAGCACACTGGTTGAATGAATGTAAGTGAGTGAATGAGAAAGTAGTGAAGGTCTTCCTCTGTACCTCGGCCATAGATCTCAATGCCTGAGTGGTAGACTCCAACACCAAGAGTAGAGGTGTACTCGTTAATCCAGTACTAGAGAGAGAGAGAGAGAGAGAGAGAGAAGTGTATTTTTAAACAGTTAGATACAGTATCCTGAAAAGGTTGGAATGCTCTTTTTTCAATTGATTCATTCTCCTAAGGATACTAAGTAGATCGTAGTACAACATATCTGACTGGAGACTGTTTATGGTTTTGATCAGAACCATACACCAGGGTTTAGTTTGTTAAGTGCATACAAAGCTATCATACATTTCCATTATGACATGGCTTCCCCTGAATGCAGGGTAAGTGGCTGGTTGTCATGGCTTCCCCTGAATGCAGGGTAAGTGGCTGGTTGTCATGGCTTCCCCTGAATGCAGGGTAAGTGGCTGGTTGTCATGGCTTCCCCTGAATGCAGGGTAAGTGGCTGGTTGTCATGGCTTACCCTGAATGCAGGGTAAGTGGCTGGTTGTCATGGCTTCCCCTGAATGCAGGGTAAGTGGCTGGTTGTCATGGCTTCCCCTGAATGCAGGGTAAGTGGCTGGTTGTCATGGCTTCCCCTGAATGCAGGGTAAGTGGCTGGTTGTCATGGCTTCCCCTGAATGCAGGGTAAGTGGCAGGTTGTCATGGCTTCTCCTGAATGCAGGGTATGTGGCTGGTTGTCATGGCTTCCCCTGAATGTAGGGTAAGTGGCTGGTTGTCATGGCTTCCCCTGAATGCAGGGTAAGTGGCTGTTGTAATGCAATACTGATCGTCCTACTCAGCACTTTAGAGACATTTGGTAAATGGAGGTTCTTTCTTTCCTCCTCACAGGATATTGATGCTCATGGACAGGCATGATAAACAGAGAGAGGGCCACCAATTGAATTCCCCTTTAAGGTAAAGTCTGAGATATGGTTTGCTTACAACTATGCTATAACTACTATGCGTGGTGTGTGTGTGTGAGAGAGAGAGAGAGAATGTATGCAGTGAAATGGGCATGTCAGGCAGTGTGACCAACCAGGGCAGTCACTTGTCTCATTGCACATTTGGCAACTCTAAATCGCTGAATTAAAAAGTATATATTTGAATTATGCATGTTTGTATTTTCATTTCAAAGCCAGAAATGAATGCAAAGTAAATTGTAATTAAAATATTAATAGAAGCAGGTCTGACCACCAAGCACCTGTTCACAGAAACACAGTTGGGTTGGGAGAGGGGAAGGGATGTGGCTCACAAAAAGGTTATATCTAGAATCTAAAAGGGTTATTCGGCTTTCCCCATAGGAGAACCCTTTGAAGAACTGTTTCTGGTTCCAGGTAGAACCCTTTCCGCATGGAACCGAAAAGGGTTCTCCTATGGGGACAGCCGAAGAACCCTTTTTTCTACGAGTCTACCCCCAAAGATCCCCTCTTTTCCCAATCACGTCTCAGAGTAGGAGTACTGATTTAGGATCAGTTTAGCCTTTCAGATCACAATTAATCAAGTTACATGGACAGGAAAGACCTGATCCTAGATAAGAACTTGATTCATACGGCCCCAGACTTTTGGTAACACCCCTACCTTCGCAGAACCTCTCTCCTCCCCAATCAGACCTCCTCCTCCTGAACCTTTGTGGAGGGTGGGTGTCCTGAGGGCGTGTGGGGGGGTTGTTAAAAGACATCCAGATCCCACCAGCTGGGCCCTCCATTAATAATAGAGAGCAAGGTTCCTGACTGACTGACACAGTGTCAGTGAAACGACAGTGAAGTGTCAAAACACTATCCATAAGCTTACTGTTGCAGGCTCTCACATAGAACAGTTGTCTGAATACCCTATCTGTATTAGAATTGGTGGACTGTTAATGCAAAGAATCTAACTGTATTTTGTGGACTGGAGGTGTGGAGTTCTGTGTGGTTGGTCTTCGTTTGAACTTGACACCATCTGTACGCCACTGAAAGAGTGAGCACTTGGTATTTGGTAATCATGTCTTGCATCTCTTTGGTCTAAGGCTGTAAGGACGCATGCATTCTCTGAGGACCTCCCACATTCAACTGTCTGTCTGTCCATGCAGAAATATCATCACACCTCACTACACATCATCCTCCAGTCTCTCTCTCTCTCTCTCTCTGTGTCACTATCTTTCAGAAATCGACCCATCAATCCTTCTCTCACTAGCTAGGTTTCCATCCAATTGGTGAAAGATTTTCATGCGTATATTTAAAAATATGCATTTTCACACTAGTGGTGTGTTCCACCAAACGGACTTGCTGAGGATAACAAGCAGTCCGTGGTGACATAGTGATGACGTAGTGATGACGTAGTGATGACGTAGTGCACATAAAAGGTACTTTTTCATGTATCAAATAAAAATCTAAAGTTCAATGTGTTTCCATCACATTTTCAACTCTACCGATAGTTTTGTTAAATAGCTAAATGTGCCCACTCTGGTCTTGGCAGGTGCACTCTAGCCAGCAGCTCCCAGATACAGTGTGGATCGGCTGTGCTAGTAGGCTAGGCTACATGATGACATTATTATGGATAAGAGTGCTGTGCTAGTAGGCTAGTCTACATGATGACAGTATTATGGATAAGAGTGCTGTGCTAGTAGGCTAGTCTACATGATGACAGTATTATGGATAAGAGTGCTGTGCTAGTAGGCTAGTCTACATGATGACAGTATTATGGATAAGAGTGCTGTGCTAGTAGGCTAGTCTACATGATGACAGTATTATGGATAAGAGTGCTGTGCTAGTAGGCTAGTCTACATGATGACAGTATTATGGATAAGAGCGCTGTGCTAGTAGGCTAGTCTACATGATGACAGTATTATGGATAAGAGTGCTGTGCTAGTAGGCTAGTCTACATGATGAGATTATTATGGATAAGAGCGCTGTGCTAGTAGGCTAGGCTACATGATGACATTATTATGGATAAGAGTGCTGTGCTAGTAGGCTAGGCTACATGATGAGATTATTATGGATAAGAGCGCTGTGCTAG
The DNA here is from genome assembly GCF_020615455.1 of Coregonus clupeaformis. Classification (NCBI taxonomy): domain Eukaryota; kingdom Metazoa; phylum Chordata; class Actinopteri; order Salmoniformes; family Salmonidae; genus Coregonus; species Coregonus clupeaformis. The sequence continues at coordinate 3,172,272 of NC_059220.1, forward strand.
TAGGCTAGTCTACATGATGACATTATTATGGATAAGAGTGCTGTGCTAGTAGGCTAGGCTACATGATGACATTATTATGGATAAGAGTGCTGTGCTAGTAGGCTAGTCTACATGATGACATTATTATGGATAAGAGTGCTGTGCTAGTAGGCTAGGCTACATGATGACATTATTATGGATAAGAGTGCTGTGCTAGTAGGCTAGGCTACATGATGACATTATTATGGATAAGAGTGCTGTGCTAGTAGGCTAGTCTACATGATGACAGTATTATGGATAAGAGTGCTGTGCTAGTAGGCTAGTCTACATGATGACAGTATTATGGATAAGAGTGCTGTGCTAGTAGGCTAGGCTACATGATGACATTATTATGGATAAGAGTGCTGTGCTAGTAGGCTAGGCTACATGATGACATTATTATGGATAAGAGTGCTGTGCTAGTAGGCTAGTCTACATGATGACAGTATTATGGATAAGAGCGCTGTGCTAGTAGGCTAGTCTACATGATGACATTATTATGGATAAGAGTGCTGTGCTAGTAGGCTAGTCTACATGATGACATTATTATGGATAAGAGCGCTGTGCTAGTAGGCTAGGCTACATGATGACATTATTATGGATAAGAGTGCTGTGCTAGTAGGCTAGGCTACATGATGAGATTATTATGGATAAGAGTGCTGTGCTAGTAGGCTAGTCTACATGATGACAGTATTATGGATAAGAGTGCTGTGCTAGTAGGCTAGTCTACATGATGAGATTATTATTATTATTATTATCCACTCCTGAGTGGCGCAGTGGTCTAAGGCACTGCATCGCAGTGCTAACTGTGCCACTAGAGATCCTGGTTCGAATCCAGGCTCTGTCGCAGCCGGCCGCGCATGGGCGGCGCACAATTGGCCCAGCGTTGTCCAGGGTAGGGGAGGGAATGGCCGGCAGGGATGTAGCTCAGTTGATAGAGCATGGCGTTTGCAACGCCAGGGTTGTGGGTTCGATTCCCACGGGGGGCAGTATAAAAAATTAATAAAAAAAAAAAATTGTAAGTCGCTCTGGATAAGAGCGTCTGCTAAATGACTCAAATGTAAATAAGAGCGAGAATAGGTTTATTTGTCAAACTGCAGACAAGCATCGATCATCATGTCACCAGAATAAGACCATCGATACACATTTTACATTTTAGTCATTTAGCAGACGCTCTTATCCAGAGCGACTTACATGAGCAATTTAGGGTTAAGTGCCTTGCTCAAGGGCACATCGACAGATTTTTCACCTAGTCGGCTCGGGGATTAGAACCAGCGACCTTTCGGTTACTGGCACAACGCTCTTAACCACTAAGCCGCCTGCCGCATCACCACCACCCTGTGAAGTTCTTAACTCATTCCAGCTGTAGCCTTATTAAGTAGTCCACACAACCCATCATCAAGTCAAGTGACTCCAAGTTTACCTCCATCAGACGGTTATTATATCAATATTTAAAACATAAAAAAAGGTGTTTCCACCGCCACTTCTCGCATAATTAATTCTACAGACACAAAAAGATCCCACCGTCTGTCAACATTTCCTGTTTCCATAAGCCCTGTCGTGACTTTATTAATGCGTCAGGTAATTCATCCACATTTAAATGGTTAGATGGAAATCTGGTTACTGTAGAGATTACAATCAATTAACCAATCAAATGTTTTTTTTATGAAGTTTGGTTCGATTCCCAAGGGGGACAAGTATGAAAAAAGTATGAAAATGTATGGACTCTATACTGTAAGTCGCTCTGGTTAAGAGTGTCTGCTAAATGACTAAAATGTACATCTCCACCAATCCATTCCCTTTAAAGTTCACATAAAAGGGAAGAAAATTGGGATGAAGCCTATGACTCTCAATCTATACCGTGGTCACTCTTTCTGGTTGCCTGGCTACCCATCCATATCGCTCAGCCAAACTGCCGTTTCTTCTCGACCATGACCCCCTACGATTTCTAGAACGCAAAAACATTCTGACTGTTCAAAAGGTTCTCAGAAGCTGATAGGTTGAGCCAGAGCCTACACGATGATGTTATTCACTTCGATACCCTTGATTGGTTAGATTTGTTCGAGACGATCCAAATCACTGATGAATTTGTTTTGCACAACGCCCCTCATTTTGAAATCCACACAAAACGACTTCTAGGAGGGCAGTTTCAGACTGAATGCATGTAGCAATTATATTCAGGGTGAGTCGTCGGGCAAAGCTAATTGACTATCTTTCTGGGGTTGTTGCACGCAGCCCTTGCATGACCTGTAGTTTCCCAGCCAATGACTGGGTCCCAAACAGAACTGGGCTGGCCATAGGGCAGTTTGGGCAATTGGCAGATGGGCTAGTCAGTCTTTAGTCCAGTGGGACTAAATTAGGTGTTTTGCGCAAAATTATAATAAATTAGCTAATAATGGGAGCTTCTAGGGGGGAAAAAATGAGCCTCTGTGGACGTCATAATGAAAACTATTGGGCCAGTGTGTTTGAAATGCCTGGGCCGATTTCTGGTCCCAGTCCATCCCTTGTCCCAGCAGAGCAGAGCTACAGTGGGATTTTAAAATCAGGCGTTTGAGCAGCTGTGACTTTCAGCTCCACTGGGGGGGTCCTCGTCTATCTGTGACTGCTGGCCTGGAGATATGCTCCACTGGGGGGTCCTCGTCTATCTGTGACTGCTGGCCTGGAGATGGGAAGAGAGGGACCATGGGGGGTCCTCGTCTATCTGTGACTGCTGGCCTGGAGATGGGAAGAGAGGGACCATGGGGGGTCCTCGTCTATCTGTGACTGCTGGCCTGGAGATGGGAAGAGAGGGACCATGGGGTCCTCGTAGGACTGTGGCCTGGAGATGGGAAGAGAGGGACCATGGGGGGTCCTCGTCTATCTGTGACTGCTGGCCTGGAGATATCAGAGGGGAAGAGAGGGACCAACACTGCACCTGCCTGGTTGTCCTACCAAGGGACTAAATATCCATTCTGGGGTGTGTGTGTGTGTGTGTAGGTTGTGTGTGTGTAGGGTGTGTGTGTGTGTGTGTAGGGTGTGTAGGTTGTGTGTGTGTGTGTAGGGTGTGTAGGTTGTGTGTGTGTGTGTGTGCGCGACAATAGTAGGTTAGTATGTCACATTGATTCCCATGCACATAAAAGTTCAAAACACACAATCTTACCATATCATACACATTAAGGATGACAGGTTCATTGGCCATGATTTAATCCTGAGATGGGAAGGCAACGTCCTCCCCCTCCGACGTTATTGCTCTGGGAATAGTAGCACCTTTAGCCCCTGACACCCAAGAGGTGCATAGGATACGATTCTGCTTGATGTGCGCTTCCCGGATGGGGCTACTCACACTGCGCCGTATTGGATGGAGCACCGCGATGGAAGGATGGATCGAATGTCTGTCATGCTCCAGCCTCAGCCAAAACAAAGAATTCGGTCCAATAATTCTACCCGTTCAAGCGTATCTCGATTGTAGAAGTTGAAAAAAAAAGTATCAAATATCAAGGCAGCGAAACGTCAACGACTAATGTTTCGCTTTTTGGCTGTAAAGACCACAGGCACGCACATTACGTTACTAGATCCAGACCCGAGTTAGCTCGCTTCAGTAGCTAGCTCGAGCTAGACAGTTGCAGAACTGTTGAACACGGCCCATTTCCATTCCAAAAGCAAGAAAAATAGGTGCTCCGGAAACCAAATTATGGTTACCGTTAGTTTCACTTTGCTAGACTCCGTTGTCGCATAAACGGTGATCAACTGCCTGTATATTGAGATGCTAAAACAGCACGGCTGGGAGGATGAATATGCGAGTGTTCGAATCCGGAAATGTCACCCCGGGCCGAGAGCCGCCGAATATCACTTTTCTCTCAAACGCGGCCACTGAAGACGGCAAGGCAAAAATAGCTAGTATATAAAAGCTAGCTGGCTATAGCTTTCCGTATTGTTTTACCGTTCACTTTTGGCTTGTCAGCTGTGTGGTGAAAACTAGCAACAGCGCAGGTATAGACGGTATCAGTGGTGCATGAAGTGGCCCACATCACACAGACAAGATCGAGAGAGAGTCGAGTCGTTTTGCCGTAGCTAGCTAGCTACCGTCCTCGGTCTCTGTCCGTTCGATGAGATATACGATTGGGTGGGGAGGATCTCTCACCGCAAAAAAAAAAAAACGATGATGTCCTCCGGTCTCGTTAAAACTGCTCAAAAGAAAGTGAATGACATAATCCGAACCGTGTGGCGCGTGCCTCACAGCTGGCGGAACGTCCTGTGCACGAGCCGGGTCCTATGGGAATGGGAGGATTCGATTATGCTGCGCCGTGGGGCACCGGACTATGGCCCGTGACGTGAACGGGCAAAAGCGGTGAGAGAGGAGCGCCCTCTTCGAATGGAACAGTAATCTACGCGGCTTGGTCATGTTGTCAACAAGGCAGCATGGTGCATCGTCCAAAAACAAATAAAGCGTTTTTATCAGAAGCAACCACTTCTGCATGTGAAAACAGAGTCCTACTCATTACTTCACACGCTCCTACCTCACTTTTGTTTTGAGCCAACTTTGCTCCGGCTTTTGAAAGGGGTACCAGATGCCATGTTGAAACCAACGGGGAACTCGGAAATCTCTGACTTCCGACTTCAGTGCGTTCAAAACAACTTGGAAAAAACAAGCTCCAACTGGGAAAAATCGATTTGAACAGTCAACCAATTCGAGAACTCTGCCTCTTTCTAGAGCTCTGACTTTCCGACCTGAAGATCACTGACGTCATGATTTGACCTCGTATTTTTCCGAGTTCCCAGTTGTTTTGAACACGGTATGACTCACGCCCGGGAAGCAGCCCTGTTCCAAAACGAACGCAATCAAATTTCACCCGGTGCAAAACATGCATACACGGGCACCCGAGACAGATTAATCGAGTCCCCTCTATGAGTGGGGAGGAGAAATGTTGATTACATCATCGTGCTAGCGCTACTGGCTGCTTCCGCGCCAAGCATCCCTCCTTCCACAACCAATTGACGATGGACTGCATACATGAGATGGGGTGGGGGCGTAGAGTTGTAGCGGTCAACAGAGCGTTTACGGGAGAGATCTGTGCTTTTATTTCAAACTTTTCACTTTAACATCATGATTGATCGTCATCCTCATTAACCTCGTCATCTTACAGAGCAAGCCATTTGGGGAATTTCTACTAGGAATCTTTAGGAGGGGAACCCATTCATTAGGCTACATCACAACACAAACAAAATCCTTGCTGCTTGAAAGATATGCGACAAGGCTAAAACAAATACAATAATGAAAAAGGATCACATGCTGAGCATAAAGGTTTATTTATTTAGAATTGTTTTACCCATTGTAAAAACAAACACTGCTTGATTAAGGCAAAATTTACACAATCCATAACATTGATAATCTGCAAATATAGTATTGGCTAACAACAATGTAGGACAAAACGTACATGAATTGTGACCTTTAATGTGCTGTACAGTACGTCTCCTACAGATTAGTAATAAAGGGACAAATATAACTCACTTCCAATTATTTCAAGCCTCGTTGTGATTATTTCATACACACCTCATGTGCTTTAAATTTAAACAATTACATATTCTGCATTTCAATTTTAGTCATTTAGCAGATGCTCTTATCCAGAGTGACTTACAGTTCATTCATCTTCTACCCCCAAGCCATAAGACTTCTGAACAATTAATCAAATGGCCACCCGGACTATTTGCATTGACCGCCCCCCCCCCCCCACCTCTATTTTTACACTGCTGCTACTCGCTGTTTATTGCCTATGCATAGCCACTTTACCCCTACCTAGACGTACAAATTACCTCGACATTGACTCGGTACCAGTACCCACTGTATATAGCTTCTTTATTGTGTTACTTTAATTTATTTAGTAAATATTTTAACTATTTTGTTTAAACTGCATTAAGGGCTCATAAGTAAGCATTTCACATTAAGGTCTACACCGGTTGTATTTTGATCTTAAGATAGCTAGGTGGGACAGCCACATATCACAGGCATAGAAAGTACATTTTTCCTTAATAACGTAGTTGTCAGAAGTAGAAGGGGGAGGTGAAGTGCATCTGCTGGTTCATTTTATTTTATTTTTTGTGAGGTGAGGAGGATAATTTAAAATTGTGTTTGAAGAGGTAAGGTTTCAGATGTTTTCAGAAGATGGGCAGGGACTCCGCTGACCTAGCTTCAGGGGGAAGCTGGTTCCACCATTGGGGCGGGCCAGGACAGAGAAGAGCTTGGACTGGGCTGAGCGGGAGCTGTCCTCCCGTAGAGGGTGGGCGGGTCAAGAGCCCTGAGGTGGTAAAACAGCGTGCTGAGGTTGGGGTGTAGGGTTTGAGCATAGCCTGATGTTAGGGAAGTGCAGTTCCTCTTTCTGCGCCGTAGGTAAGCAACATGGTCTTGTAGTGGATGCGAGCTTTGACTGGAAGCCAGTGGAGTGTGAGGAGGAGCGGGGTGACATTGGAGAACTTGGGAAGGTTGAAAACCAAGCGGGCTGTTGTTGCAGGGGTTTGATGGCACAACATTTTTACATTTAAGTCATTTAGCAGACGCTCTAATCCAGAGCGGTTTACAGTAGTGAGTGCATACATTTTCATACGCAGGGAGCCCAGCCAACAGCGAGTTGCAGTAGTCCAGATGGGAGAGGACAAGTGCCTGGATTAGGACCTGCGCCGCTTCCTGTGTGAGGTAGGGTCGCACTATACGGATGTTGTAGAGCATGAACCTGCAGGAGCGAGTCACTGCTTTGATGTTTGCAGAGAATGGCAGAATGTTGTCCAGGTTCACGCCAAGGTTCTTTGCACTCTGGGAGGGCGACACTGTGGAGTTGTCAACCGTGGAGGAGGTCTTTGATCGGGCAAGCCTTCCCCGGGAGGAAGAGCAGCTCCGTCTTGTCGAGGTTGAACTTGAGGTGGTGGGCCTACATCCAAGCTGAGATATCTGCCAATCACACAGAGATGCATGTCGCCACCTGTGTGTCAGAAGGGGGGAGGTGAAAAGTAGTTGAGTGTCATCCGCATAGCAATGATAGGAGAGACCACGTGAGGATATACATGGAGCCGAGTGACTTGGTGTATAGAGAGAAGAGGGCCTAGAACCGAGCCCTGGGGGACACCAGTAATGAGAGTATGTGGTGCAGACACAGATCCTCTCCACATCACCTGGTAGGAGGGACCTGCCAGGTAGGATGCAATCCAGGAGTGTGCAGAGCCTGAGACGTCCAGCCCTGAGACGGTGGAGAGGAGGATCTGATGGTTCACGGTGTTGAAGGTAGCAGATAGATCTAGGATGATGAGAACAGAGGAGAGAGTCAGCTTTGGCAGTGCGGAGAGCTTCCGTGACACAGAGAAGCGCAGTCTCGGTTGAGTGACCAGTCAAGAAGATAATTCTGAGAGAGATTACGAGAAAGTTGATCAGCACGCTCAAGTGTTTCGGAAAGAAAAGGGATACGGGTCTATAGTTTGACGTAAGATGAGTGGAGTGTTGGTTTCTTGACGAGGGGAACAACTAGGACCATTTTGAAGTCAGAAGGGACACAGCCAGTGGTCAGGGATGTGAGGTGGTCTCCAGAGATGGCCTGAAGAAGGGAGGAGGGGATGGGGTCTAGTGGACAGGTTGTTGGGCAGCCAGACCTCACTAGTCGCAGGATGTCATCTGGAGGTTGATGGGAGAAAGAGGTCAAGTCGTAAGGTAGTTCTGTGTTAGTGAGTCCAGTGGATTCAATAGGCTGAGTGAACGAGTGGCGGACGTCAACCTTTTTCCCCAAAGTGGTTGACAAAGTCGTCCACAGAGAGGGAGAAGGAGGGAAAAGTGTTTCCTAGTGTTGTGGAAAATTTGTTCCAAAAGATTAAGGCAGAGACTATTTAATGATATAATAGAAAAATCTTGAATCAAGCTACTACAGGGGAGATCTAGCTCAGATCACAGGGAAGAACTCAAATAATAAATGGTTACATGTTGCCTATATAGTGTGAAGTGATAAAATCATATTGTTTACACAATTCGTTCAATACAAGCAACAGTTCCGGAATACAATGGCCCTGTTAAGGTGCGGTCATACCAGGAGTCTATGAAAGGCATAACGTCACAGTCCAACACAGAACATATCCCTTGAGCAGTTACAACAGCTCACCTCAAAAAAACGCTTGACCTCATCAATAAAGATGAGGTCAAGCGTATTGCCTGCCTTGTGAGTTGGAGGGGATCGGGGAAGGGTGAGGTCAAAAGAGGGAAGGATGGGAAAGAGTTGAAAATAAATTAATCGAAGGCAGACGTCGTGAGGTTGAAGTCGCCAAGTACGAAGAGCGGTGAGCCATCGTCAGGAAATGAACTTATCAAGGTGTCAAGCTCATAGAGGAACTCTTCAAGGGAACCTGGTGGGCGATAGATGACAATGTTAAGCTGGAGAGGACAAGTGACAGTGACAGCATGGAATTCAAATGAGGAGATGGACAGGTGAGAGAGGGAGAAAATAGAAAATCTCCACTTAGGAGAAATGAGTAGACCTGTGCCACCACCGCGACGACCAGATGCTCTCGGACTATGAGAGAAAACAGTTAGATGGAGAGCAGCTGGAGTAGCAGTGTTCTCTGGGGTGATCTATGTCTCCGTCAGGGCCAAAAAGGTCAAGGGACTGAAGGGCAGCATAGGCTGAGATGAACTCTGCGTTCTTGACCGCAGATCAGCAGTTCCAAGCGCTGCCAGAGACCCAGAATTCCACATGGGTTGTGCGCTCAGGGTCCACTAAATTAGAAGGGGTTGCAGTTAAGGGGTGGGGAGCGTCTAACGCCTACAGGGAGAGGAGTGAACCTGTCCAGTTAACAAAGCCACAAAAGAGCAAAAATGAGTCTGTAAATAACTAAGATACTCAAGTGAGAGAGTGGTGTGGAGTCTTCCTCGCGTTCCTTCCTTGAACAACTAGGCAGAACAGTCTTTGTTTTCGGGCGACGGTTTTGCAACAAAACTGACAAACTAAAACTAATTGTCTAGCAGAGGTGAAGAGCGCACCTCCCTGTACTAATTGCCTTGGAGAAGTTAAACTACATTTACATTTTACATTTACGTCATTTAGCAGACGCTCTTATCCGACTTAGCGACTTACAAATAGGTGCATTCACCTTGGTTGGAGTAAAGGGGGGGTAGAAGGATTACTTTATCCTATCCCAGGTATTCCTTAAAGAGGTGGGGTTTCAAATGTCTCCGGAAGGTGGTGAGTGACTCCGCTGTCCTGGCGTCGTGAGGGAGCTTGTTCCACCATTGGGGTGCCAGAGCAGCGAACAGTTTTGACTGGGCTGAGCGGGAACTATGCTTCCGCAGAGGTAGGGGAGCCAGCAGGCCAGAGGTGGATGAACGCAGTGCCTTCGTTTGGGTGTAGGGACTGATCAGAGCCTGAAGGTACGGAGGTGCCGTTCCCCTCACAGCTCCGTAGGCAAGCACCATGGTCTTGTAGCAGATGCGAGCTTCAACTGGAAGCCAGTGGAGTGTGCGGAGGAGCGGGGTGACGTGAGAGAACTTGGGAAGGTTGAACACCAGACGGGCTGCGGCATTCTGGATGAGTTGTAGGGGTTTAATGGCACAGGCAGGGAGCCCAGCCAACAGCGAGTTGCAGTAATCCAGACGGGAGATGACAAGTGCCTGGATTAGGACCTGTGCCGCTTCCTGTGTAAGGCAGGGTCGTACTCTCCGAATGTTGTAGAGCATGAACCTACAGGATCGGGTCACCGCCTTGATGTTAGCGGAGAACGACAGGGTGTTGTCCAGGGTCACGCCAAGGCTCTTCGCACTCTGGGAGGACACAACGGAGTTGTCAACAAATTGCCATGCCCCATGATCCTGGTTGTTGTGTGTCAACTATCTGCAAATTATGAGCAGACAGCAGTTCACACACAAATTAGGCCACTGGGAAGACAGGCAGCACTTACAGTAGATGGCCCTAGTTTGCAAAAAGACCACAACAGATAGACTATTTTTGTAATTTATAATTCTGACTATTTTAAAGAAGTTCGCTACATTGTCTCAAAGAGGGACAAACGGTAATATTGCAGCTTTTTTAAGCGAAGGTATTTTAAGGGAGTATGCCAGGCACTGACATTCGCTTCGCCTAACCGAGTTCTTCTAGGAGCAAACCGAACCTAGCATACGGACTGGAGGCGCTGCACGCACTTTAAACCCATATGTGCTCTTTTGAGACCCCTCTTTCAAAGTCACCGAGATCTCTTCTTCTAGCAAAGGTAGCAAAAATACTTTGGCAAGTGGCCATTTTTATAGATGACCCTAAGCACGATGGGATGTTAATTGCTTAATTAACTCAGGAACCACACATGTGTGGAAGCACCTGCTTTCAATATACTTTGTGTCCCTTATTTACTCAAGCGTTTCCTTTATTTATTCAGTTAACTGTACATTAGCAGCGCATTGATGCCTCACTTCTACCTGATGGCATTCACCTTTAGCCTGATCCAATGAATAATTCAACCTGGTCTTGAAAATATCTGGTACAAACGTATAATAACTTGACATACACTATACCAATGTATCCACCACCAATTTGGTCTAGTATAGTTCAGCTTTTGATTAAATGAAACCTTGCAATGAATTTGTACAGTATTGAACTGGATCGGTGAACTTACTGTGGAGCAGAAGAGATACTGTTGACCTACTCAGAGCCAGACTAGTGCACTGAAAACAGGACTGAGTTGGAATGACTGTACTCCGAATTACTGTAATCTCTACAGTAACCAGGTTTCCATCTAACCATTTAATGTGGATGAATTACCTGACGCATTAAAAAAGGCACGACAGGGCTTATGAAAACAGGAAATGTCGACAGACGGTTGGATCTTTTTGTGTCTGTAGAATTAATTATGTGAGAAATGGCGGTGGAAATGGCTTTAAGTTGCAAATATTGATATTGAAACAGAGTAAACATACCAGACCATGAATAGGTCAGCTTTTTTTTGTTGACATTTAATCTATTTTCGTGTGTAGAGAAGTGGCAACCCAGCTAGGCTATAACTCCACAGCAATTTATCATCAATGCCATTTGAAACAGACAAGCAGTTTTGTGAGGTGATATTCTATACTCAAGTGACGGGATAGCCTGGGTCAGCGCTCCAACCATAGGCCTATACTCAGTATGTTTATATAGCCTATATATATATATATATATATATATATATATATATATATACACAGTGGGGAAAAAAAGTATTTAGTCAGCCACCAATTGTGCAAGTTCTCCCACTTAAAAAGATGAGAGAGGCCTGTAATTTTCATCATAAGTACATGTCAACTATGACAGACAAAATGAGAAAACAAAATCCAGAAAATCACATTGTAGGATTTTTAATGAATTTATTTGCAAATTATGGTGGAAAATAAGTATTTGGTCAATAACAAAAGTTTCTCAATACTTTGTTATATACCCTTTGTTGGCAATGACACAGGTCAAATGTTTTCTGTAAGTCTTCACAAGGTTTTCACACACTGTTGCTGGTATTTTGGCCCATTCCTCCATGCAGATCTCCTCTAGAGCAGTGATGTTTTGGGGCTGTCGCTGGGCAACACAGACTTTCAACTCCCTCCAAAGATTTTCTATGGGGTTGAGATCTGGAGACTGGCTAGGCCACTCCAGGACCTTGAAATAATTCTTACGAAGCCACTCCGTTGCCCGGGCAGTGTGTTTGGGATCATTGTCATGCTGAAAGACCCAGCCACGTTTCATCTTCAATGCCCTTGCTGATGGAAAGAGGTTTTCACTCAAAATCTCACGATACATGGCCCCATTCATTCTTTCCTTTACACGGATCAGTCGTCCTGGTCCCTTTTCAGAAAAACAGCCCCAAAGCATGATGTTTCCACCCCCATGCTTCCCAGTAGGTATGGTGTTCTTTGGATGCAACTCAGCATTCTTTGTCCTCCAAACACGACGAGTTGAGTTTTTACCAAAAAGTTATATTTTGGTTTCATCTGACCATATGACATTCTCCCAATCCTCTTCTGGATCATCCAAATGCACTCTAGCAAACTTCAGATGGGCCTGGACATGTACTGGCTTAAGCAGGGGGCACTGCAGGATTTGAGTCCCTGGCGGCGTAGTGTGTTACTGATGGTAGGCTTTGTTACTTTGGTCCCAGCTCTCTGCAGGTCATTCACTAGGTCCCCCCGTGTGGTTCTGGGATTTTTGCTCACTGTTCTTGTGATCATTTTGACCACACGGGGTGAGATCTTGCGTGGAGCCCCAGATCGAGGGAGATTATCAGTTGTCTTGTATGTCTTCCATTTCCTAATAATTGCTCCCACAGTTGATTTCTTCAAACCAAGCTGCTTACCTATTGCAGATTCAGTCTTCCCAGCCTGGTGCAGGTCTACAATTTTGTTTCTGGTGTCCTTTGACAGCTCTTTGGTCTTGGCCATAGTGGAGTTTGGAGTGTGACTGTTTGAGGTTGTGGACAGGTGTCTTTTATACTGATAACAAGTTCAAACAGGTGCCATTAATACAGGTAACGAGTGGAGGACAGAGGAGCCTCTTAAAGAAGAAGTTAAAGGTCTGTGAGAGCCAGAAATCTTGCTTGTTTGTAGGTGACCAAATACTTATTTTCCACCATAATTTGCAAATAAATTCAAGGAGCTGCTTCCTGTGCTTGGCCCTCCTATGTTGAACATAATAAACAGCTCTCTATCCACCGGATGTGTACCAAACTCACTAAAAGTGGCAGTGATAAAGCCTCTCTTGAAAAAGCCAAACCTTGACCCGGAAAATATAAAAAACTATCGGCCTATATCGAATCTTCCATTCCTCTCAAAAATTTTAGAAAAAGCTGTTGCGCAGCAACTCACTGCCTTTCTGAAGACAAACAATGTATACGAAATGCTTCAGTCTGGTTTTAGACCCCATCATAGCACTGAGACTGCACTTGTGAAGGTGGTAAATGACCTTTTAATGGCGTCAGACCGAGGCTCTGCATCTGTCCTCGTGCTACTAGACCTTAGTGCTACCTTTGACACTATCGATCACCACATTCTTTTGGAGAGACTGGAAACCCAAATTGGTCTACACGGACAAGTTCTGGCCTGGTTTAGATCTTACCTGTCGGAAAGATATCAGTTTGTCTCTGTGAATGGTCTGTCCTCCGACAAATCAACTGTACATTTCGGTGTTCCTCAAGGTTCCGTTTTAGGACCACTATTGTTTTCACTATATATTTTACCTCTTGGGGATGTTATTCGAAAACATAATGTTAACTTTCACTGCTATGCGGATGACACACAGCTGTACATTTCAATGAAACATGGTGAAGCCCCAAAATTGCCCTCGCTAGAAGCCTGTGTTTCAGACATAAGGAAGTGGATGGCTGAAAACTTTCTACTTTTAAACTCGGACAAAACAGAGATGCTTGTTCTAGGTCCCAAGAAACAAAGAGATCTTCTGTTAAATCTGACAATTCATCTTGATGGTTGTAAAGTCGTCTCAAATAAAACTGTGAAGGACCTCGGCGTTACTCTTGACCCTGATCTCTCTTTTGACGAACATATCAAGACTGTTTCAAGGACAGCTTTTTTCCATCTACGTAACATTGCAAAAATCAGAAATTTTCTGTCCAAAAATGATGCAGAAAAATTAATCCATGCATTTGTTACTTCTAGGTTAGACTACTGCAATGCTCTACTTTCCGGCTACCCGGATAAAGCACTAAATAAACTTCAGTTAGTGCTAAATACGGCTGCTAGAATCCTGACTAGAACCAAGAAATTTGATCATATTACTCCAGTGCTAGCTTCCCTACACTGGCTTCCTGTTAAGGCAAGGGCTGATTTCAAGGTTTTACTGTTAACCTATAAAGCGTTACATGGGCTTGCTCCTACCTATCTTTCCGAGTTGGTCCTGCCGTACATACCAATACGTACGCTACGGTCACAAGACACAGGCCTCCTAATTGTCCCTAGAATTTCTAAGCAAACAGCGGGAGGCAGGGCTTTCTCCTATAGATCTCCATTTTTATGGAACAGTTTGCCTACCCATGTGAGAGACGCAGACTCGGTCTCAACCTTTAAGTCTTTACTGAAGACTTATCTCTTCAGTAGGTCATATGATTGAGTGTAGTCTGGCCCAGGAGTGTGAAGGTGAACGGAAAGGCTCTGGAGCAACGAACAGCCCTTGCTGTCTCTGCCAGGCCGGTTCCCCTCTCTCCACTGGGGTTCTCTGCCTCTAACCCTGTTACAGGGGCTGAGTCACTGGCTTGCTGGTGCTCTTTCATGCCGTCCCTAGGAGGGGTGCGTCACTTGAGTGGGGTTGAGTTACTGACGCGATCTTCCTGTCTGGGTTGGCGCCCCCCTTGGTTTGTGCTGTGGTGGAGACCTCTGTGGGCTATACTCGGCCTTGTCTCAGGATTGTAAGTTGGTGGTTGAGGATATCCCTCTGGTGGTGCGGGGGCTGTGCTTTGGCAGAGTGGGTGGGGTTATATCCTTCCTGTTTGGCCCTGTCCGGGGTTTCTTCGGATGGGGCCACAGTGTCTCGGACCGCTCCTGTCTCAGCCTCCAGTATTTATGCTGCAGTAGTTTATGTGTCGGGGGCTGGGGTTAGTTGAGTTATACCTGGAGTACTTCTCCTGTCTTATCCAGTGTCCTGTGTGAATTTAAGTATGCTCTCTCTAATTCTCTCGTTCTCTCTTTCTCTCTGAGAACCTGAGCCCTAGGACCATACGTCAGGACTACCGGGCATGCTGACACCTTGCTGTCCCCAGTCCGCCTGGCCTTGCTGCTATTCCAGTTTCAACTGTTCTGCCTGCGGTTACGAAACCCCTACCTGTCCCAGACCTGCTGTTTTCAACTCTTAATGATCGGCTATGAAAAGCCAACTGAGAGACCTGAGCCCTAGGACCATGCGTCGGGACTACCGGCCGTGGTGACTCCTTGCTGTCCCCAGTCCGCCTGGCCTTGCTGCTATTCCAGTTTCAACTGTTCTGCCTGCGGTTATGGAACCCCTACCTGTCCCAGACCTGCTGTTTTCAACTCTTAATGATCGGCTATGAAAAGCCAACTGAGATTTATTCCTGATTATTATTTGACCATGCTTGTCACTTATGAACATTTTTGAACATCTTGGCATGGTTCTGTTATAATCTCCACCCGGCACAGCCAGAAGAGGACTGGCCACCCCTCATAGCCTGGTTCCTCTCTAGGTTTCTTCCTAGGTTTTGGCCTTTCTAGGGAGTTTTTCCTAGCCACCGTGCTTCTACACCTGCATTACTAGCTGTTTGGGGTTTTAGGCTGGGTTTCTGTACAGCACTTCGAGATATTAGCTGATGTAAGAAGGGCTATATAAAATAAAATTGATTGATTGATTGATTAAAAATCCTACAATGTGATTTTCTGGAAAACATTTTCTCAATTTGTCTGTCATAGTTGACGTGTACCTATGATGAAAATTACAGGCCTCTCTCATCTTTTTAAGTGGGAGAACTTGCACAATTGGTGGCTGACTAAATACTTTTTTTCCCCACTGTATATATATATATATCATTGGCTCCAACTCAGCGGCTGGCTAGGACCCAGTTGGGTGTCCCGACTCCAGGCTCGTGTCCAAGGTGACGCTTGAACAGTCTTTAAGTTTACATTACAGTGATTCATGCTAGTGCACGCAAATTCAACGTGAATTTAACAGGTGCCCGAACATCATCAAACACACTTTACTTTTAAGTGCTACTGTCCTGATCTCTCTTCTTTATTTGCATTCGTAGGATAATATATGTACTTGTTTTACTTCATACAAGTCAGCAGGGTGACGACACACACCTATATACAGATAATACAAAAGTCAAATCAGAGACAGATAATATGGAATGTAGTGCTAAACATCAACCACGACTGAGTCCCATGTAGCACCCTGTTTCCCTGCATAGGGCTCTGGTCAAAAATAGTGCACTACATAGGGAATAGGGTGCCATTTGGGACGCTCCCTATGGCAAAATAAGGATTTATATGCACCCCTTTTGACACCTATTTAGTCCCACCCCTCTTTTACAGTGATTGGATGAGCTGCAGGAATGCTAAACATTCACTAGGTGGCAGCATCGGGCCTTTATTAGGATAAACTGAATGGCTCCACATGGCTTTACACTAAAACAGCATCCAAGCTGTCCGATTGAAGTCACATTTGTTTGAAAGTCCCATCATTTTGTTTTTCTTTGCAAACAAACTAAGTAGATTAAGCAATAGATTTCCCTTTCCGTAAAACATTTAGCCTACTGCCGTGTAAGTGATGCACACGCCTGGATTAGATTAACAGAAAATAATATGTTCATTACATTAACAATAACTCCCAGCCTCAATGTGAACCCGGAAACATTTAAAATAACATTTCTCTTTCAGGGACACACATTAGTGACATACTCCATACAGATATAAACATATCTCTCGTACTTTACAACATGACAGTGAACCGTCATCGCCACACATTCTAAAGAGATGCCCGATTTACAGTGGTCTGGTGCCAGTCGGTTTGTGCCGTCACGGCAACTCCTTGTCACGCCAAACGGTTTGCTCTTGACAGGGACATCGATGGAGAGAGCGCGAACAGATCTGGAACCAGGCTACTACGTTCACAGCGCATCATCATCACTGATCGAACTATTATCGAACGTCCACCATGTGCCTCAGCGTGACTAGTCTGAACCACCTCCCAACCTTTAACCCCACGAGACCAAATGTTACCTTCACACATATATACAGCTACTGTACCTGGGATGATTCTGGTACAGTTATAGAGATGGTTTTACCACAGGGGGGGGGACTAAACAAACATAAGAAATATGAAAACAAAACATAGCTTATATGCATCTGTACAGACGGACTAGCCAAATCAAAATACAGTGTGCCAGTGAGTTCTCATAGCCTACTGCCTCCCCCAACAACGGATCAGCCATTCAGTTACAAAGGCTACTCTGAGTGACTGAACACAACATGGCCTTTCAGTTTCCAATAACACCCTGTGAGAACAGGAAACTGGTGAGCAGGCAGGCCCCTTGAGTGAGTCAGGCTCAACCTCTGCCTAGAAACTCTACACATAAATCTCTATCCTGACAGACAACGATATCTTTGGGATAAACACGCTTTCTGTCCTTCTGTCTGAGGAGCACAGCTCAGCCCAGCAGTGGGAATGCCATACGCACACCTTTCATTTAATGTTTTTTTTTTTTACAATTACAAAGTTAGCTCATTGGTGTTATCCCTGTGGCAAGAAAGTAAAGTTTAGCATTTGGGTTAAGCAACTACGATAATGCCCCCCCAACAAAAAAATAAAAATAAAATAAAAAGGTTGGCCTTCAGCAAAGTTTTCAGTCCCAGGTTTTGCTCTTAAAAATGCCTTGAGGAGAAAGTTACATAGGTTTAAAAGTGCCTCCTCAGTTGTGGCTGGAAGCGCATGTAGAGGAAGGTAATGGCTGCAGCAGCTCCCAGGACAGCCACCAGTATTCCCAAGGAGGAGACAGAAGAGTCCCCATCAGGCCCGGAGCTGGTGGGACCATTCATAGCTATGGTGGGCTGTTGGGACAGAGAGACACTTCATCAGTGGCAACAAAACAACATGTTACAACATATCCGAGAGTGTACAATAGGCATGAAATGTGAAACGGGAAGGTAGGTACTATCTGAAAATGCTAATTTTTTTGTTTTCAGTTGCAAAACGCTTTGCTAAAGAATTTCCCTAATGAACACGGACCGCCACCCTGCCTAAGATGTTGGTTGATTGAGAAGGCCCAGATGAGTGAGAAGAGCCTGTGGACGTCCCACTCACCCTCTGCTGCACGCGAAGCTGCACGTCCTCTCCTGCTGATCTGAAGAGCTCCACTGCAGCACTGTGTGACAGGTTCTCCAGCTTTTGGCCATTTATCTACGTAACACAAACAGAGCTTAATACATAGCAATGTCATATGATCAAGTACTAGGTCTAAAGTGGACAGTACCATGAGAAGTGAATTTAGGATCTCCCTTCCAGAGATAATGCTGGTGTCTTCTACAGTAGATGGCTAAAACCTCAAGCATAACACACATTTCCCAGATAGACTAATTGATTGATTTATCGATTGAAACATCACATTCCCCCTTCTTACCCCTCTGCTCCCCAATCTAGTCCACCGGTCGGTTCTCTAGCAATTGAGCTAGTGGGGACGAGGTTACCTGCTTCCCAAACTCAAAAAAATTGGAAAGTCCATCTTTATCTTTACCGTCAATATCTTGTCTCCCTCTTGTAATCTTCCATCCAGCGCTGCCGCTCCATTCTCTTTGATTTTAGCCACGTAGATCCCACTGTCATTCAGGACATACTGCTGATCCAGACCTCCCACTATGTTAAACCCCAGACCTGGAAGGGAGGGAGGGAGGGGGAGAGAGGTTTTATTGTCACATACACCGGATAGGTGCAGTGAAATGTGTTGTTTTACAGGGTCAGCCATAGTAGTACAGAGGGGGAGGGGGGCAGTGTGAGATAGAGAGAGGGGGGAGAGAGGGGCAGTGAGCGAGAGAGGGTAGGGGGAGAAAGAGAGAGTAAAGAGAGAGGCAGAGAGAAGGTACAGCAAGTGAAAGTGAAACAACCTACGGATTTACTGTCTGGATTTTCAAAGAGGGAAAGGCCATAGAGAAATATAAAGTGTTCTAATTCTATGAGGAAGGCTATGTAACTATGGTAGTGCAGCCAAGTATTATATGTTGGAGACAGGTGGACTGAAGGAGAAGTCTGCTGATTAGAAATGTTGTTATCTATGTGGGACAAGGTACAATAATATAATAGAATGCCCTTCCATGCAGTCAGCCTTCTTGTCATGTCATAAAATAACATTGCATAATAACTAATTTAACTCAACTCTTGGGAGATATGGAGGCAACATCACCATAAGGGTATTCACTGGAAGTGACTAGCTAGAACTTGAGAGAACAACTGGTTCTGAGACAAAGACTTGCAGTTTCAAGCACACACATTTCAGATTTGACAACTAAAATCTGACTAAAATATTGTTGGTAGGAGTAGTAGCTAACACTATTTTACAGGGATCTGATTTGATTGTCACTTCTGATTAGCTGAGAAATGCTATTGCGACAAAATGAATGAGTAGTGGCTATCAGTTAGCTAGCTAGTTGCTAGCTCGATTCTCATTTGGCTCAGTAACTAGAGGTGGAAAATTCAATATCGGTGGCGTTCAAGTTGGAGCCTATTTGCAATAACCAGATTAGCTACCAAGTTGGCAATAGTTGAATAAAGACAGCCAGCGGAGCTAGCTAGCAACAGCTTATCGGCAACAGTTAGCTAACTAGCCATCTTGCTAGCCAGGCCATTAGTTTGCAAGCTAGCTAGCTTTCGGGAGTTGGACTGAAAGCTATTTTCTTACCTTGTGGTCCTCTTTTCAACTGTATATCCAGCACGGTAGGCGCAGTATACTTTGCTGACCCGTTCATGGTGTAAGTAATCCGGAGGACAAGCTAAATAGTTGTTTTTGGGGGTAGTGTATAAATGTGAAGGTGAACTCATGCAGGAGTTCTGTCTCTGCTGCCTGCCTCCTCCTGCCGTTTGCTGCCCTCTGATGGACTACAACTCCACTTCCCAGAATGTTCCTCAATCTACTGCTCTACTCATCATGACCTTCGACTGAACCACCCAGAAATGTTTATATCGTTCAACTGCAAATAGGCAACAAGAGGTTTCCAAAAGTGCAATGCGAGTGAAGCTTACAAGTGAGTTATGTAGCCACCACTCCTAAGAAAATGAAAAACAGCTTCTGCAAACCAGTGGTTCCCACCCGGGGAGTATCTGGGGTGTATTCACTAGGAACCAAGCAGAACCATAAATGGACAAAACGGGGAGGGACCTACCTGAATTTGTCCAATAGAAACTCTCGTTTTCATTGCAAAACGTTTTCCATTTGGAGTTTAACGATTTCCATTGCAAAACGTCTTGGACTAATGATTACACCCATGGCCTATCCACAGGGGGGTATTGCTTATTAATAAATGCTCATAAGAACATAATCGGCAGGCATAATGATCAGCGCTCTGGGGGTGAAGTTTCCCCTTGGTACAGATCAACAGGATCAGCTTCCCCACCCCCCTAATCCATCAGTGGGTCAAAATGCAAACGGACCCAGGATCAGCGTCTAGGCAGGGGCAACTTCACCCTACAGCCGATCAGGCAGTTGCACATGAGCAGAGCAATGTGTGACTGCTGAGAACCACTGCCGTAGAACAAACCATTGATAATAATAATAATTAATAATAATATGCCATTTAGCAGACGCTTTTATCCAAAGCGACTTACAGTCATGCGTGCATACATTTATTTTTATTTTTGTGTATGGGTGGTCCCGGGGATCGAACCCACTACCTTGGCGTTACAAGCGCCGTGCTCTACCAGCTGAGCTACAGATAACCAGTCATAAAATGTATCCGCTCTCTTTATTCTTTATTGACAAAAAATTTCCATTTGAAAATAATCCTTAAGTCTTTGGTAACATCTACAAAGTTATACATTGATTTAGCTACTAGTTACATTTCATTTTTTTGCTGTAGATCTTGACTTCTTAATAACATATGAACCTTGGAGTCAGCGAGACCTGGAGGATTAATACTGAAAAATGTCAAACACATTTGTTATGACATATGAGCAAGATCTAGCTAAATGAACACTAGGCCAGCCTACAGTACACAGAGGCCCTCTTCAATCCCTCTGTATTCTAGTCTAAGTCCATTCAGCCTTGCAATAAAATAAAGTGGTTCAAAGCAAAAGCCACACGGCTGTTCAGTCCACTGGTTACACACAACATGCATCGTAACGCTGAAAGGCTCATCTGTAATTATAGACAGTAAACAGACATACAAACAAAATGCAGCCTACTTTGCTGCCATCATGACAGCATTGTGAAATGCTAAGGACACGCCCTCTTTGCCCTAGACATTTCATGCAGAATAAATATGGTTACTTTCCCTAGAACTGCAGTTAAAAAGCAAATATTTCCATCTCTGATACTGTTACGTGGCCTAGTTCCTTGCCCTCATTTGTATAGATTATCACCACGACACGTGACACAGTCATTTGACTGTGCCCAGAATTAGATCGGTTTATGAAAAATAAAAGACAACCTATTTACCTATTAGCCTATAGGACATGCTGTGTAGTGCTTTTCATACTACTGAGCTAAACCGAGCCAAACCAAGCTGTACTGAGCTGGCCTGGTTACCCATCCACCATAGTTGCTGGAACCACGCTGAAAAGGACAATGTGAAAAGTAACTATCCGAGCTAGCACAGTTTGGTTTGGGTCAGCACGATAGTGTGGAAAGAGGTATATGAGCTGCACTCCCCATCCAGATCATTAGCCAGTGTCAGTCAGGTGAAGTGAACTGTACCACGTCCCAAATGGCACCCTATTCCCTATGTAGTGCACTACTATTGACCAGGGCCCACATAGGGAATAGGGTGCTTTATGGGCTCTGGTCTAAAAGTAGTGCACTACATAGGGAATAGGGTGCCATTTGGGACTCTCAAACCGTGGTCTCTCTCTCGAGTGTTAGATCATGCTAGGGGCCACGCTGTAGAGAGTGACATCCCCCACCACACGTAGCAGGGTGACGTCCTCAAACCCTCCGGCTCTGTGCTCATACTCCAGACAATGGTTCCCATCCACAGCTACTTTAAATGAGTCCTCTTCCACTAGGATCTTCAGCTGCAGGGGGACAGTCAGAACAACAACTCAGCAACTAAATAGTGTAAAAATAATAATAATAAAGAGCTTAAAAAGGTGCAATCTTTAATAGTTACTGATCTTTGTCTGAAAAAGGTAATACAGATTGTCATTAATATAATTTACAGTACCGGTAATTGATTATCTATAGTTGAGGTCACAGTACATCATTTTTATAAGTAATATCTCTATTTATTTTCATTAGTTCTGATATTCTCTACCCACATATTACACAATACCAGGGGACCCCAACCCTGCTCAATACTGTACCTAAAAACACCAGGGGACCCCAACCCTGCTCAATACTGTACCTAAAAACACCAGGGAACCCCAACCCTGCTCAGGGAACCCCAACCCTGCTCAATAACACCAGGGGACCCCAACCCTGCTCAATACTGTACCTAATAACACCAGGGGACCCCAACCCTGCTCAACACTGTACCTCAAAACGTTGTCCTTGAACGAATGGAAAGCCTCCATCCCTCTCCTCTGGACCCCAACCACCGTCCAGGTGGGAGTTACGGACAACCTGTTGTTCATAGAAACGAGGGTTGAGGTGGAACACAACCTCTTCATCCTCCTCCTCATCCTCCTCTTTTAGAAAGTCGACATGGAACCTGAAATAAAAAACAAACTTTGTTTCATTTATCATCACCAATATACATAAAGACCTTAGATAAGGGTTATGAATGGATATACACTACCGGTCAAAGGTTTTAGAACACCTACTCATTCAAGGGTTTTTCTTTATTTTTACTATTTTCTACAATGTAGAATAATAGTGAAGACATCAAAACTATGCAATAACACCTATGGAATGATGTAGTAACCAAAATAAGTGTTAAAATATATTTTATATATTTGAGATTCTTCAAATAGCCACCCTTTGCCTTGATGACAGCTTTGCACACTCTTGGCATTCTCTCAACCAGCTTGATGGAGGTAGTCACCTGGAATGCATTTCAATTAACAGGTGTGCCTTCTTAAAAGTTAATTTGTGGAATTTCTTTCCTTATTAATGCGTTTGAGCCAATCAGTTGTGTTGTGACAAGGTAGGGGTGGTATACAGAAGATAGCCCGATTTGGTAAAAGACCAAGTCCATATTATGGCAAGAACAGCTCAAATAAGCAAAGAGAAACGACAGTCCATCATTACTTAAGACATGAAGGTCAGTCAATACGGAAAATTTCACGAACGTAGAAAGTTTCTTCAAGTGCAGTCGCAAAAACCATCAAGCGCTATGATGAAACTGGCTCTCATGAGGACTGCCACAGGAAAGGAAGACCCAGAGTTACCTCTGCTGCAGAGGATCAGTTCATTAGAATTACCAGCCTGAGAAATTGCAGCCCAAATAAATGCTTCACAGAGTTCAAGTAACAGACACATCTCATCATCAACTGTTCAGAGGAGACTGTGTGAATCAGGCCTTCATGGTCGAATTGCTGCAAAGAAACCACTACTAAAGGACACTAAGAAGAAGAAGAGACTTGCTTGGTCCAAGAAACACGAGCAATGGACATTAGACTGGTGGAAATGTGTCCTTTGGTCTGGAGTCCAAATTGAAGATTTTTGATTCCAACCTCTGTGTCTTTGTGAGACGCGGTGTGGGTGAACGGATGATCTCCGCATGTGTATTTCCCACCGTAAAGCATGGAGGAGGAGGTGTTATGGTGTGGGGGTGCTTTGCTGGTCACACTGTCTGTGATTTACTTAGAATTCAAGGCACACTTAACCAGCATGGCTACCACAGCATTCTGCAGCGATAAGCTATCCCATCTGGTTTGGGCTTAGTGAGACTATCATTTGTTTTTCAACAGGACAATGACCCACTACACCTCCAGGCTGTGTAAGGGCTATTTTACCAAGGAGGAGAGTGATGGAGCGCTGCATCAGATGACCTGGCCTCCACAATCCCCCGACCTCAACCCAATTGAGATGGTTTGGGATGAGTCAGATGGCAGAGTGAAGGAAAAGCAGCCAACAAGTGCTCAGCATATGTGGTAACTCCTTTAAGACTGTTGGAAAAGCATTCCAGGTGAAGCTGGTTGAGAGAATGCCAAGAGTGTGCAAAGCTGTCATCAAGGCAAAGGGTGGCTATTTGAAGAATCTAAATATAAAATATATTTTGATTTGTTTAACACTTTTTTGGTTACTACATGATTCCATATGTGTTATTTCATAGTTTTGATGTCTGCACTATTATTCTATAATGTAGAAAATAGTAAAAATAAAGAAAAACCCTTGAATGAGTAGGTGTTCTAAAACCTTTGACCGGTAGTGTACATAAAGACCATGCTTTTGACTATAGATAAGGGATATGAATGAATGGGTGAATGAATGGGTGAATGAATGAATGAATGGATAAATGAAAAAAAATTCAAAAAATTCTACAGCTGCACCATCGAGAGCATCCTGACTGGTTGCATCACCGCCTGGTATGGCAACTGCTTGGCCTCTGACCGCAAGGCACTACAGAGGGTAGTGCGTCGGCCCGGTACATCACTGGGGCAAAGCTCCCTGCCATTCAGGACCTCTATACCAGGCGGTGTCAGAGGAAGGCCCTCAAAATTGTCAAAGACTCCAGCCACCCTAGTCATAGACTGTTCTCTCTGCTACCGCGACGGCAAGCGGTACCGAGTGCCAAGTCTAGGTCCAAAAGACTTCTCAACAGCTTCTACCCCCAAGCCATAAGACTCCTGAACAGCTAATCATGGCTACCCGGACTATTTGCACTGCCCCCCACCCCATCCTTTTTACGCTGCTGCTACTCTGTTAAGTATTTATGCATAGTCACTTTAACTCTACCCACATGTACATATTACCTCAACTACCTCAACTAGTCGGTGCCCCCGCACATTGACTCTACAACGGTACCCCCTGTATATATAGCCTCCCTACTGTCACTTTATTTTACTGTATATATAGCCTCCCTACTGTCACTTTATTTTACTTCTGCTCTTTTTTTCTCAACACTTTTTTGTTGTTGTTTTATTCTTACTTTTTTGTTTAAAATAAATGCACTGTTGGTTAAGGGCTGTAAGTAAGCATTTCACTGTAATGTCTGCACCTGTTGTATTCGGCGCATGTGACCAATAAAATTTGATTTGATTTGATTTGAATGGATGGATGTATAAATGAATGGATGGATGGATAAATGAATGAATGGGCGAATTAATGGATAAATGAATGGATGGATGGATAAATGAATGAATGAATGGATAAATGAATGAATGGATGAATGAATGAATGGATGGATGGATGGATGAATGGATGGTGCACTCTAGTGTAGAAGTGTGACTACCTACCGGTCTCCTCCAGCGATGGGTTCCCCTACTATGGTGATCAACAGCCTGGGCATGATGCCAGCATGGAGAGGCAGTTCGTACGGCACCGGCTGAAACAGACGTTACATTTCATCATCAGATCAGGAATAATACAATAACAGGTCTAAACTTGTGTCTTATCAACATATCTAATGTAAAAGTGCACATTTAGAGATACCACAGTACTTCACCCCAATTACTGCACTGGAAAAGCACCGTATAAATCCAATCAATTATTATTATTATTAGTTACCACGTCCAGAGTGGTCAGTAGCGACACTAAAACGTACCCCTCAGGCCAATATAATGCTATTGCAGTTTCTGGAAGATCAGCACCATTTTTACAGCCCTGCAGCACCTCCCTAGCCTGATCCACCATATTGATCACTGCATTCAATGTAAGCTCGTGAGATCAGGATGGTCAGACGAGGCTAGAAACCCCCCCAAAGAGCCACACCACGTGTACAGAGATGCTGCAGGGAAGACTAGGACAGAAGTGCACCAGGAAGCAAGCAAGCAGCAACGTGTTGTGTTTTAAAATCATGCATTTACTCACCAACATGACTCCTGGAGCGGCTGGTCCCCCGTATGGTCCCATGGGACCTGGACCGAAAGATCCAGGGTGGCCGGGCTGGGGAGGGAAAACTCCACCACCCCCAGCACTCCATGATCCAGGGGGGATTGGGGGGAAGGCCCCGCCAGGGAACCCAGGGAATGTGCCTCCTGCAGGGGGGAAGGCAGCTCCTGGACCTCCAGGCCCATACATCCCCCCACCAGGCTGGGCTCCTGGGTAAGCCACGTTGGGGTAGGGTCCTGGGGGTGCTCCAGGGCTAGTCTGGAAGGGTTCAGATGGGTACTGCATGGGGCCTCCAGGGAAATTACCGGGGGCTCCACCAGGGGGGAACTGCCCAGGGAACTGTCCAGGTGCTCCGGGTCCTGCTGGGTATTGTCCAGGTGCTCCGGGTCCTGCTGGGTACTGCCCAGGTGCTCCGGGCCCGGCTGGGTATTGTCCCGGTACCCCTGGTCCGGGCGGGAACCCACCAGGGGCAGAGGGAGCTCCAGGATACTGCCCTGGTGCTCCAGGACCAGAGGAGAACGGTCCTTGGCTTCCAGGGAACTGCCCCGGGGCCCCTGGACCAGACTGTGGGCCCCCAGGGAATCCCCCAGGAGCAGAGGGCTGTGTTGGGGCTCCAGGAGCTGCACCAGGCCATCCTGGGTTAGTGGGCGGCGGGGCGGCTGGGTTGGGGTTACTCGCTTTCTCAGCTTGGCCCGGGACATTGTCCGCTATGGCATCTGCCAGCTGCATGCCAGAAAAACAGGGAGATTCATTGGTACCATGATCTTCACCAACACATTAACCAGCTTAAATAAGGTATACATTGATGATAAACTTGAATGATAAAAAATTACTAACTCACCGAGAAATCCATGTCCTGAAAGGTAACGGGGGGAAAATAAAGTTGTTAGGCTATGGTAAGCTTCAGAACTATCACTTGACTTATAACAGCCTGAAGTAGCTAGTTAGCTAGCTAGCTATCACAAGCTACCTAGCTATAAGCTTTTTATTTAACTGGATTACAGGCTGGTTAGTGTTGTACACATGCAGAAAGCTAGAAGCTAGCTGTGTGGCTAGTGGCTTGATGTACAGTTACGTAGCTAAATAGCTAGCAAACATTAGCTAGCTAGCTAGCTAGTTTGCTAGCTAGCTGATTAGACATATTTATGATGTTCAACGATCAAAGTACAATCAAGACATGGTTTAAAAGTATGGTAGCTAGGTTGTTCAACGTTACCTCGACAAAAGAGGGACGTCTTTCAACAAATTCTAAAGTTAAATACAATAACAATGTTCCCAGTTGAGAGATTATAAATACTGTACCAAACTCCTGAAATGAAGTGCAGTCTGCACTCTGCACACGCCTAGAATATGACGTAAACATTGGGCGGAACCAAATGGGTGCGTTCCAGAGTCATATGCATTTTCTTGAATTGAAGCCAGTCGGCAATTGAAGATTACCGCGGAGTAAAAATGAATACAATAAGTATATCTACCTTTTATCCCTCAACTTTCTATGAGTAAAACTCAACTGGTACAGTGTGACATGATGCGAAAAATATGCCAAAGAAAGACTTTCAATTTGTGTGGGGCAGGATACTGTTTTGTGTGCTGGAGATCAAGAAGTGTCCGTGAGAGAAAGGCAGGTCGAGTTTGCCAAATCAAGAGTAGTAGCCTACAGAAGGTGTCGTATGCTGAGGCTGTGAAGAGAGTAGTCTAGTAGAGGTACATGGGTCCAGGGTGAACACACCGACTGCGTCATTGCGCAAAATAGTATGCAGCATCATCTAGATATGTGTGCAACAAAAGTTCAACATTTACCTTCTGCTACCATTTCTGTCAACCCGTTGACGCATACAGTTTGACGCATACGTTCGATAAAACCAACGTATGCGCCACACAGAACGCACTGCAACCGCCTACCGCAACGCAGTGCTGGAAGGCAAACGCAGCGTTCCATTGGAAATGAATGTACTTCTGGTGTACCCAAAACGCAATGACGCAGTCGGTGTGCGTAAGCCGTGGCCAATAGAGAGTGATAGGAATAACATGTGTTCATAGCCATGGTTATCAACTGTACCGCAGAAATAGAACCTACATCACAGAAAATAGATGTTGTGGTGGCAGCTGCAGAGAAGTACTTGGGTGTACGAGACTTTACTGCAGATGAGTTAACAAGGTGTGTTGAATGACAGCGTTCCATAGTGATGTGCGGATTGACTCAGGACGCGCAGTCACGCGGGGCGGGCGGGTTTAGGGTCATGAAATATTGTGTGGATGAAGGGCGGGTGGGTGGCGGGCAGGTTGAATAAAGGGAAATCAATACCTTAGAAAATGTATAATTATTGTACAATTTATATCGATCCACGGACGCTAAAGGGGCGATGTCGGAGTTTAATTCAATAAGAGAAAAGCTGCGAAATGGAGAGTTGAAAATAAAGAGAAGGGAGGTCCAGAAAAGTAATGTTTGGGAAAGTGGTTAAAGAGGATGATAGCAGTACCTGCTTTGTTATGTGTGATGATTATAAGGCACTACAAATGCGACAGACAAGATGGGGACTTCAAATAGGCCTATGGCATATCAAGGGAACTGTAGACTACCTCCTACTGTTCAGATGGGTTAAATGGAAACTGAAATCTGGACACTGACTGTAGGTATATAACCTCACACATAGCCTTAATATGAACTCCTGCAGAATGAAGCATTTCTTGCAGTAAAATGATACACCAAATGTTGGCTACATTTTGACTCGGGAACAGGAGTGGAGAAATATGATTTCTTTCTTTCAGCTTCTTGAGAGAATGCTAATGCACAGTTAGATACCATCTGTCGAGGTGCTATCATTATCAACGTCATAAAAGCTGATATTATTTCAACCACATAAAATATGCATCCAAGTCAAACTGAAATCTTATCAGAAACATATTGGGTTGTTTTCATAGCTTTCTATTTCCTTACAACCGGTCGAACTGATGTCATTTGGAAATTTTGCACAGAAAATCTTTCCCGTTTTTTTTGCTATTGCATTTTCTCCCCGGTCCCTAAACGTCTTTCCTCTGCGAAAGAAACGGAGATGGAAGAGGAAAGAGAGAACCAACTTTACCATGGCAACTAGATTCAAGCGTTCATTCTATTGATTTATGACATTATTCTGGTTAGCAAGGGTTTATTTAGCCCTCAAGGGCAACATTTAATGCAGAAAAAAAACTGCATGTGTCTAATTATAGACAAGTTGACTAACAAATACCCTACCAAAATGTCAGAAATTATAAGCAGAAACGTATCAGGCAAAAAAAATCCTGAACCTCTTTCAGCAGTCTCTTACTGAAGCCTACAGGCATGTTCTATATTCGCGGGTTAGGGTCGGGTGCGACCCTCAGATTTTCACTTTATCACATACACTACATGGCCAAAAGTATGTGGACACCTGCTCGTCGAACATCTAATTCCAAAATCATGTTGGTCTCCACTTTGCTGCTATAACAGCCTCCACTCTTCTGGGAAGGCTTTCCACTAGATGTTGGAACATTGCTGCGGGGGACTTGCTTCCATTCAGCCACAAGAGCATTAGTGAGGTCGGGCACTGATGTTGGGCGGTTAGGCCTGGCTCGCAGTCGGCGTTCCAATTCATCCCAAAGGTGTTCGATGGGGTTGAGGTCAGGGCTCTGTGCAGGCCACTCAAGTTCTTCCACACCGATCTCGACAAACCATTTCTGTATGAACTTTGTGCATGGTAGCATTGTCATGCTGAAACAGGAAAGGGCCTTTCCCAAACTGTTGCTACAAAGTTGGAAGCACAGAATTGTCTAGAATGTAGCGTTAAGATTTCCCTTCACTGGAACCAAGGGGTCTAGCCCGAACCAGGGTTAGTTGGTATGGTGGTGAGGTTTAAATGGGTGTAGGGTTAGTTGGTATAGTGGTGAGGTTTTAATGGGTGTAGGGTTAGTTGGTATAGTGGTGAGGTTTTAATGGGTGTAGGGTTAGTTGGTATAGTGGTGAGGTTTTAATGGGTGTAGGGTTAGTTGGTATAGTGGTGAGGTTTTAATGGGTGTAGGGTTAGTTGGTATGGTGGTGAGGTTTTAATGGGTGTAGGGTTAGTTGGTATAGTGGTGAGGTTTTAATGGGTGTAGGGTTAGTTGGTATAGTGGTGAGGTTTTAATGGGTGTAGGGTTAGTTGGTATAGTGGTGAGGTTTTAATGGGTGTAGGGTTAGTTGGTATAGTGGTGAGGTTTTAATGGGTGTAGGGTTAGTTGGTTGGGCAATTTTTCTTCCCTTTTCTCTGTCCTTTTTCCCTTCCCTTTTGTGTCACAAAGTGTAATGTATTCACACTCCAGAACAGGGCTAGATTAGGTAAATAGATGACTGCCTCACTCCAGTACAGTAGGTGGTGCTGTACGCACCTTTCAGTTGGTTGCGATCCGCCAATACAAAATTAAAGAAGAAGAAGAGGAAGAACAACAACAACAACAACATACTGTTCTGAAATTTTTTAGGTCAGGTGGTCAAAATGGCGGAAGCGGAGATGGAGCTTGGAGCTTGAACCGGTTGGTGGTGGAAATTAAGAATGGACTTTTTTCCAAATGTCGATGTGGGAAATTTTGGCTACTGTTTTTAATTCCCCCTTTGTATCTGGTAGAAGTAGCCTACATTTTCTGAGATTATGTACGCCCGATTTAGTGAATCCATTGAAAACCTCCAAGCTCATCATTAAGATCGAGGCCCTGGGTCTGAACCCCGCCCTGTGCAACTGGGTCCTGGACTTCCTGACGGGCCGCCCCCAAGGTGGTGAAGGTAGGAAACAACATCTCCACTTCGCTGATCCTCAACACTGGGGCCCCACAAGGGTGCGTGCTCAGCCCCCTCCTGTACTCCCTGTTCACCCATGACTGCGTGGCCAAGCACACCTCCAACTCAATCATCAAATCTGCAGATGACACAACAGTAGTAGGCTTGATTACCAACAATGACAAGACAGCCTACAGGGAGGAGGTGAGGGCTCTGGGAGTGTGGTGCCAGGAAAATAACCTCTCACTCAACATCAACAAAACAAAGGAGATGATCGTGGACTTCAGGAAACAGCAGAGGGTGCACCCCCCTATCCACATCGACGGGACCGCAGTGGAGAAGGTGGAAAGCTTCATGTTCCTTGGTGTACACATCACTGACAAACTGAAATGGTCCACCCACGCAGACAGTGTGAAGAAGGCGCAACAGAGCCTCAGGAGGCTGAAGAAATTTGGCTTGGAACCTAAAACCTTCACAAACTTTTACAGATGCACAATTGAGAGCATCCTGTTGGGCTGTATCACCGCCTGGTACGGCAACTGCACCGCCCACAACCGCAGGGCTCTCCAGAGGGTGGTGCGGTCTGCCGAACGCATTACCGGGGGCAAACTACCCGCCCTCCAGGGCACCTACAGCACCCGATGTCACAGGAAGGCCAAAAAGATCATCAAGGACATCAACCACCCGAGCCACTGCCTGTTCACCCCGCTATCATCCAGAAAGCGAGGTCAGTACAGGTGCATCAAAGCTGGGACCAAGAGAATGAAAAACAGATTCTATCTCAAGGCCATCAGACTGTTAAATAGCCATCACTAGCACATTAGAGGCTGCTGCTGCCTATTGAAATCAATGGCCACTTTAAGAAATGGAACACTAGTCACTTTAATAATGTATACATATCCTGCATTACTAATCTCATATGTATATACTGTATTCTATACTATTCTACTGTATCTTAGTCTATGCCACTCTGTCATTGCTTGTCCATATACACTACCGTTCAAAAGTTGGGGGTTTCTTAGAAATGTCCTTGTTTTAGAAAGAAAAGCAATTTGTCCATTAAAATAACATCAAATTGATCAGAAATACAGTGTAGACATTGGTAATGTTGTAAATGGCTATCGTAGCTGGAAACTGCAGATTTTAATGGAATATCTACAGTACATAGGCGTACAGAGGCCCATTATCAGCAACCATCAGTCCTGTGTTCCAATGGCATGTTGTGTTTGCTAATCCAAGTTTATCATTTTAAAAGGCTAAATTGATAATTAGAAAACCATTTTGCAATTATGTTAGCACAGCTGAAAACTGTTTTGCTGATTAAAGAAGCAATAAAACGGGCCTTCTTGAGACGAGTTGAGTATCTGGAGCATCAGCAATTGTGGGTTTGATTACAGGCTCAAAATGGCCAGAAACAAATAACTTTCTTCTGAAACTCATCAGTCTATTCTTGTTCTGAGAAATGAAGGCTATTCCATGCGAGAAATTGCCAAGAAACTGAAGATCTCGTATAACGCTGTGTACTACTCCCTTCACAGAACAGCGCAAACTGGCTCTAACCAGAATAGAAAGAGGATTGGGAGTCCCCGGTGCACAACTGAGCAAGAGGACAAATACATTAGAGTGTCTAGTTTGAGAAACAGACGCCTCACAGGTCCTCAACTGGCAGCTTCATTAAATAGTACCCGCAAAACACCAGTCTCAACGTCAACAGTGAAGAGGCGACTCCGGGATGCTGACCTTCTAGGCAGAGTTGCAAAGAAAAAGCCATATCTCAGACTGGCCAATAAAAATAAAAGATTAAGATGGGCAAAAGAACACAGACACTGGACAGAGGAAGATTGGAAAAACGAGTTATGGACAGATGAATCAAAGTTTGAGGTGTTCGGATCACAAAGAAGAACATTTGTGAGACGCAGACCAAATGAAAAGACGCTGAAGGAGTGCTTGATGCCATCTGTCAAGCATGGTGGAGGAAATGTGATGGTCTGGGGGTGCTTTGGTGGTGGTAATGTGGGAGATTTGTACAGGGTAAAAGGGATCTTGAAGAAGGAAGGCTATCACTCCATTTTGCATTTTGCAACGCCATGCCATACCCTGTGGACGGCGCTTGATTGGAGCCAATTTCCTCCTACAACAGGACAATGACCCAAAGCACAGCTCCAAACTATGCAATAATTATTTAGGGAAGAAGCAGTCAGCTGGTATTCTGTCTATAATGGAGTGGCCAGCACAGTCACCAGATCTCAACCCTATTGAGCTGTTGTGGGAACAGCTTGACCGTATGGTACGTAAGAAGTGCCCATCAAGCCAATCCAACTTGTGGGAGGTGCTTCAGGAAGCATGGGGTGGAATCTCTTCAGATTACCTCAACAAATTGACAACTAGAATGCCAAAGGTCTGCAAGGCTGTAATTGCTGCAAATGGAGGATTCTTTGACGAAAGCAAAGTCTGAAGGACACAATTATTATTTCAATTAAAAATCCTTATTTCTAACCTTGTCAATGACTACATTTCCTATTCATTTTGCTATATTTCCTATTCAAACTCATTTTCATGTATGTTTTCATGGAAAACAAGGACATTTCTAAGTGACCCCAAACTTTTGAACGGTAGTGTATGTATTCTTAAATTCTATTCCTTCCTTAGATTTGTGTGTATTGGGTATATGTTGTGAAATTGTTAGATATTACTGGACTGTCGGAGCTAGATGCACAAGCATTTCGCTACACATCTGCTAAACACGTGTATGTGACAAATACAATATGATTTGATTTGATTTGAAGTGGTGGAGAAAGCTGTGGGTAAAATGCCCCAGTGGCTGGCCTTTAGAGATGTTGCAGATGAGCATGACGTGTCTCCCCTCTAACGCACAGGAAGCTCAGATTCAAACTCCCGTTAGACAGCTCTGCAAGCGTTATAATGTTAAAATACATGAGTTACTCACCAAATATGGACTTTCGCTGAGCAACTATCTTAATTTACTCCCGTTACCGCCGGTATGTATTGGATTTATTTATTTTGTATTTATTAAGGATTCCCATTAGTTCCTGCCAAGGCAGCAGCTACTCTTCCTGGGGTTTATTATGGATCCCAATTAGTTCCTGCCAAGGCAGCAGCTACTCTTCCTGGGGTTTATTATGGATCTCCATTAGTTCCTGCCAAGGCAGCAGCTACTCTTCCTGGGGTTTATTATGGATCCCCATTAGTTCCTGCCAAGGCAGCAGCTACTCTTCCTGGGGTTTATTATGGATTCCCATTAGTTCCCGCCAAGGCAGCAGCTACTCTTCCTGGGGTTTATTATGGATCCCCATTAGTTCCTGCCAAGGCAGCAGCTACTCTTCCTGGGGTTTATTATGGATCCCCATTAGTTCCTGCCAAGGCAGCAGCTACTCTTCCTGGGGTTTATTATGGATCCCCATTAGTTCCTGCCAAGGCAGCAGCTACTCTTCCTGGGGTTTATTATGGATCCCCATTAGTTCCTGCCAAGGCAACAGCTACTCTTCCTGGGGTTTATTATGGATCCCCATTAGTTCCTGCCAAGGCAACAGCTTCTCTTCCTGGGGTTTATTATGGATCCCCATTAGTTCATGCCAAGGCAGCAGCTACTCTTCCTGGGGTTTATTATGGATCTCCATTAGTTCCTGCCAAGGCAGCAGCTACTCTTCCTGGGGTTTATTATGGATCTCCATTAGTTCCTGCCAAGGCAGCAGCTACTCTTCCTGGGGTTTATTATGGAGCCCCATTAGTTCCTGCCAAGGCAGCAGCTACTCTTCCTGGGGTTTATTATGGATCCCCATTAGTTCCTGCCAAGGCAACAGCTACTCTTCCTGGGGTTTATTATGGATCCCCATTAGTTCCTGCCAAGGCAACAGCTACTCTTCATGGGGTTTATTATGGATCCCCATTAGTTCCTGCCAAGGCAGCAGCTACTCTTCCTGGGGTCCAAACACATTAAGGCACTTACATCACACATAAAACAAAAGATAAAACAGTGCATCATATTACATTATTACACCACTACATATCTACAATACAACATGTATAATACCACCATACAACAATATTACATATTTTAATTTTTTTGGTCTGTTTAGCTCACACAATA
This sequence comes from Coregonus clupeaformis, assembly GCF_020615455.1. Taxonomy (NCBI): domain Eukaryota; kingdom Metazoa; phylum Chordata; class Actinopteri; order Salmoniformes; family Salmonidae; genus Coregonus; species Coregonus clupeaformis. Next base: position 3,206,768 of record NC_059220.1, read on the forward strand.
TAATTTAAAAGTATGCATTAAGGTGTCTGTAATAGAATAAATGTGGCAAAAACAAATGTATACATTAATAAATGCATTTCTATAGCTTCCAAAATATTTACAATTACAATGGTGGGGGAGTGTCCCCTGTCAGCACCCTGTTAGTCATCATGTGTACGGAGCTGTGAGGTTAACGGCACCTCCGTACCTTCAGGCTCTGATCAGTCCCTACACCCAAATGAGGGTGTAGGGACTGCGTTCATCCACCTCTGGCCTGCTGGCTCCCCTACCTCTACGGAAGCACAGTTCCCGCTCAGCCCAGTCAAAACTGTTCGCTGCTCTGGCACCACAATGGTGGAACAAGCTCCCTCACGACGCCAGGACAGCGGAGTCACTCACCACCTTCCGGAGACACTTGAAACCCCACCTCTTTAAGGAATACCTGGGATAGGATAAAGTAATCCTTCTACCCCGCCCCTTACCCCACACAAAAAAAAAAGAACAAAAAAAAGAAAATTGTAAAGTGGTTGTCCCACTGGCTATCATAAGGTGAATGCACCAATTTGTAAGTCGCTCTGGATAAGAGCGTCTGCTAAATGACGAAAATGTAAAATGTAAATGTGTATATATAAATCCTTGGTTGTCACTAGTTACCACAGCCACAAAGTCACTATTGGCTATATTGTAAAAATTCATGAAAACAAAATTGTTTAAAACAAAATTGCTTTTTGGTGTTAATTTAAGGTTAGAGTTAGAGTTAGGCATAAGGTTAGCAGTGTGGTTAAGGTTAGGGTTAGGTTTAAAATCAGATTTAGCCATTTGTGGCTGTTGTAACTAGTGACGACCGAAATAGTGTTCTGTACTGCCTCCCCCGGTCCAGACAGAAACATTTAGTCTGCACTTCAGGGAAAATGGTAAGTTTTTAATGAGCTGGGGTGAAACATCTCACTCAATGTATTTTGATAAGGCTTATTTTCAAGTAGCAACCGTTTGATATCCACATTGTCTGTCTGTATAATCGCCTCTTTAATTCAAAAGGGGCTTATTTTTTTTGTAAAATGCTTTCAAATATGCAGTTGTTCCACCCAACTCATTGTGATGTGCTTCAACATGTCACGGTGTGGAGTATAGCAAGCTAACTAGCTGGTGTTGATGATCACAAGTTTACTGGAGAACGGAGACCAAGTAGAGACTTTCGGACAAGGTGGATAATTGTATAATATGAGGCAGTTTATTCAGAGGTAAAGATATCTGTAAATAGCGTGCACGGACCCGTTCGTCAACCTCGTAGGGAGATATCTGAGAGAGCGAGCCCCTAAACATTGTGTGCTGACATTTTATACAATAAAATAAAGTAGGTTGATTCTAGTAGTTCTGATCTTCTGATTGGTCCTGATGAGTTGGTCGAGGTCACTTCCATTGCATTGGCTCTGAGTCGGGTTCTCTGTCTTCAGATGTTCAGCCTAAGAGAAGGGGGGTTTTGTGTGTGTGTGCTTAACAATGATGATGTGTGTGTGTGTGTGTGTGCGTGTGTGTATGTGTGTGTGTGTGTGTGTGTGTGTATGTGTGTGTGTGTGTATGTGTGTGTATGTGTGTGTGTGTGTATGTGTGTATGTTTAACAATGATGAGTGTGTGTGTGTGTGTGTGTGTATGTGTGTGTGTGTGTGGGGTGTGTGTGTGTATGTCCTCAGAGCAATAACTCGTGAGTTGGGAGAACTGAGAGACCTATGGCGTGGGTGTTGTCCATAGCCACCTGCTGATAAGGCCGACAAGATAGAAGTCTTTGTGCATTGTATTAAATCCAAAGGCCCAACACAAGATGGGTCATGCACAAGATTTTAGTCAGACCAAGCTATAACATAATATATTTACTACGACAAATCCCTCTCTTCACGTCTCCCCAGAGACGTGACCAAGTAACAGTCAAAGAAGGAAAACTTAAGACGTGACACAAGCTAACAGTGTAATTGGCAAAATAGGGAAAAACTTTATCAGAAGATAAAGTTTTACATTCCCCCTCTTCACGTCTCACAAGAGACGTGACATAAAGCTTAAATGCTGCAATTTGGCAAAATAGGGAAAACTTTATCAGAAGATAAAGTTTTACATTCCCCCTCTTCACGTCTCACAAGAGACGTGACAAAAAGCTTAAATGCTGCAATTGGCAAATAGGGAAAACTTTATCAGAGGATAAAGTTTTACATTCCCCCTCTTCACGTCTCACAAGAGACGTGACAAAAGCTTAAATGCTATTCATCATCCAGATATCCCTTGGTCAGCATCGTCACATAGCAAGCAAAGGAAACATCTGACCGTTATCTGCAGGATGTGGATCAATAGCGGTGGTTATAATCCTGGTTGTCAGCGTCCGTATGCATGGAATGCAACAGCATCCACAAAGCACTAGAATTGCAGCAAAAACAGAGATGGATACAAGTATAGAAGAAACAAGCGTTTTATATTTACCAAACGCATCCATCCAAGAGTCCCACATTGAAGTATCCACCCCTGAGTGGCTCTTCATTTTGCCATTAAGAGTTCGATAACCCTTCCAGGGCGACAGTCAAGCTGCCATCTGTGGCTGTATTGTTGGGAATAAAGGTACAACATTGTTCACCAAACATAGCACATACTCCTCCTTTTCAGCCAGGAGCATGTCGACAGCAATACGATTTTGGAAAGCCATGAGAGAGGTCGCAGCCAACTGGCCATGCACCGCCTCAAAACCTTGTTGTGTCCAATTGCCTAATTTTTGAACATTAAAATGGACATAATTGATTCTGTCAACATTTTTATTAATTGTGCACCACCAGCAAAATGAAGATTCAAAACCTGCGGCTACTTGGTCAATCAATTTATACTCATCTGGTACCCCCTAGGGACCCCAATTGCATCAATGTAGGTTGGGTCCCCATGAGTAGGGCCCACAGCGCGCCTGGTCCTGGTAGGAATTAAGTCAGACACATGGGTCACCAGCTCCTGAACACCTGTTGGATACACAGAAATTGGTAGCAAAAGAGAGACTAGTGCACAGGTGCCTGTGGCATTTCCAGGCAGTCCATCAAACAGATGAACGCCCACACCACCACCAGACATCAGCCCTGGAAACAGGTTTAAACTCAGCATTAGGCGTATAGATAAACCGACACCATCCAACAGGTACCATACCCAACAATGGTAGACCTTTCGTGAGATTAACACAGGTAAAGTTAGCTCTAGCCACCTGATAGGAAAAAAATTGGTTTCTTAGTTGCTTTAGTAACCAAGGGATGAACTACGTCCCATAGTGTACAATTGGCGGAAGGGTTGTCATGTTTCATGACAGACAGGAAGCATTCTGGCGTAATGGCGGCAGGGATAATGCAGGCAATGGCCGTGCCCCATACAAACCACACAACTCTGATGAGTCACCTTTGCCGCTTCCTCAGTCAACAAGAGCCAGTTGTTAGAAAGGCCGGAGACACCTGTAGCGGTCAGGATTGCATCATCCAAAGTAGGTGGAGTGGTAAGTAAAATAATAGAATTATTCTTATTACCATTTTCATTAATAGCCTGTGCTTTTGTGTTATTAATATGACAAATTCGAACATTCCAATGGACTGGTGCAGTGGTACAGCTTACATAAGGAGCAAGTCTCCAAAGTCCTGGCAGCCTAATGCAATACCAGGATAGATAGTAAATTTGAGTCCTTTAGAGTTTTTTGTCAAAGTCAAGAGTTTCCTCCATTGTTTTCTAATGTAGTAGAGGTGCAACTGGACCAGTCATAATTAGTCTCACATACCAAGTTTGTCCAAGTCCAATCGCTATGGGTGACCCTCACTGTCATATACCAGTCCCAGTCACGAGTAGTAGGTAAGTTCTCTGAAGTCTACCCACGGCACTGTCGCAGTAGTGGTAACATTAAAGGGTATACATAATGTGGTGCTTCTATACAATTGTCTGGGCCCACAGGAAAGGGGTGTTAGAGACAACTTGTCGTTTATTTACGTGGTGGCTGTGGCTTACATTCTGATCTGGGCTCAATGTGTCGGAGTGCAGGTTGGTCGGACGTATGGTTGTGGCATTGAATGTGTCGTTAGGTTTACTAGTGGGTGTAATGGGTGTCTGTGTCATGTGCTGTACTGACCAGAGTATGATTCCTAGAGTAACCCCAATAGTTACAATCAGCAAAACAAGGAGTGGAGCAGAGCACCCCAGTCTCTCCCATGGTGGTCTGTCCCTCCTCTGTTTTTTCCCCTCCAGTATCTGAAGATGGGAGTCTCCTCCACATATTCAGATAGTGTTGGTGTCAAGAATTTGATCCGAATTTAATGTGATTAAATCACTTCTGACTTCAGTCAGGGTTCTGGAAGGAGTTGGTGCTGGTGTACAATGTGTCAAGTGGTGCCAAGGGGTGCGCCCGATTTACCTTTGACCTGGACTGAGTGTGAAGTAACCTCCTTCACTTCAGTACGGTCCAGTCCACCTGGGATCTTGCCACTTTCTCTTGTGAACCTTGATCCTTACCCAGTCGCCAACTTTTACCTTCAGCAGCGCCGGATCTCCCGTCAGCTCCCCCTCTTGGACCTTGTGAATCTGTTTGGAGAGAGCTGCAGAGAGCTCCGTTAGTTTTCTCACATATTCAGACATTACAATTTGTTGTACATCAAGGGCGGGCATATGACCTCCCTCCTTGGTGGACCAGGCATGACTCTACCAGTCATAATCTCATGTGGAGAGAGATGGGTGCCTGCTCCTGGAGAGGCTCTCATGGCCATCAACGCCAGGGGCAGAGCTTCAACCCACGTCAACTTTGAACCTGCACATACCTTGGCTATCTTAGCCTTCAAAGTTTGATTGGCGCGTTCAACGAGGCCCCTGAGATTGCGGCCGGTACACAGACCCAAACTTGTGCACAATGCCGAACCTCTCCTCCACCTGTCTCAGGTGTTGGTTACTGAAATGGGACCCGTTGTCGGATCGAATTTGTCTTGGAACCTCATACCTTGGTATGAGTTCAGTCTGCAGCCACTTAATAACTGACCCTAGCATCCTCACGTGCTGTTGGTATTGCCTCAACCCATTTGGAGAATCGATCTACCATTACCAATAAGTACCTTTTCCCATTAGTTACATTATCAGCCCCCATGTCAGTGTAATCTATGCTAATGTCCTGAAAACATGCATTAGGTACTGGGTATGAACCCATGGGTGTTTGGAAAGGTTTCTTTGGGTTGTGGCTGCCACAAATGCTGCACTCATCACAAAACAAGTCTGTCATGTCCTTAATGTGTGGGTGCCACCAAATATGGGAAACCTTCTGTAAAGTTTTGAGTTTCCCTTCATGGGTGGGCCCATGAGCCTCACGTATCAGCTCGGGACAGAGATTAGCTGGGGCCACCAACCTGCCATCATGGCATCTCCAAAGTTCATCAGGTCCTTTGGTGGCTCCCATCTGTCCCCATACCGAGTGCTCATACGGGCCGCTGTGAATTGTAGTTCCTTTATGTGTTGGTCTGTGAGTTCTGTTCTAGCTGGTTGAGTCTGCAGCACCATCTGTCTTGGAGTGTAGCCCCCAGCTTTTTGCTGCTTTGTCAGCTGCGCCATTTCCCTCGCTGACTTTGTTCTTGAGTTGCTGATGTCCTTTGCACTTCATGATGGCCACCTGCTCAGGTAGTGAGACTGCTTTTATCAGTCTCTCCATTTGTGCCTTGTGTTTGATCGGAAGGTTTCCTGTTGTGGGTGAAGTTACGTCTGACCCATTGTGGTCCATCTGTATGGACTGCTCCATGAGCATATGCTGAGTCAGTGTAGATGTTCACAGTCTTTCCTTCAGCCTTTTCCAGGGCTTGAGTCAAACCAATGATCTCGGCTAGTTGGGCTGAGGCAGGTTGTGGGATGATGTCTGATTCCAGGGTCACGTGTGACGGTCTGGAAGCTGCTGTACCACTGCATATGCTGCTATGTTCCTTCTTCTCCTCTATAGCAGCATCCATCGGTGTACAACTATAGATCAGGATTGGTAAGGGGTTCGTTTCCCAAGTCTGGTCGCAGTTTCAGTTCCTGTGCCGCCCTCTCTTCGCAGGAGTGTGCCAACCCTTCTTCTGCATTGAGTGCGTCTGCCATGTTTTTGTCGGTGTTGACAAAAAGTAATGTGTGATTGGGTGCATTTATTCTGGATTTTGTTCTTTCTTTCAGCGCTGAACGTGAATTCCTTGCTCATCAGATATGCTGCAACCCCATGGTAGCGTATGGATTTCCAATTTGTGGCACATTACCAGGTGGGCGGTTTTTTCAATAGCTTTTGCCACTGCAGCCACGTACCTGGAACATGTTGTCTGACCTGCTTCAATATGGTCCAACAGAGGAATGATACATCAGTACTCTTCTCTCCCCCTCTTGTTTCTGAAAAGGATGGAAGAAGTGAACCCCTCCTTTTCAGAAACATCAAGATGAAATTTGTTTTTGTAGTCGGGTGCTGTCAGAGCTGCTGCCACCGAGAGATCGGTTTTTAGGAGAGCAAATGCTGTTGATGCTTCAGGTGTCCAGGTAAGTGAGGAGTGTAAGTTTTTGGTCCTGCTTCTCTCACTATTTCTCTCAGTGGTTCAGTCCTGATGTGTAGTCAGGGATGTGGGTACGGCTGTACCCTGTCAACCCCAGGAAGGACAACATGCCTGACACTGTGATGGGACGTGGATGATGGAGTATGGAATCTCGGTGGATTTCGAGAGACCAGCACCTTCTCCTGAGATTTCTCTGCCAAGGAAAAGGACAGTTCTGCGACAGGACTGGACTTTGCTCATTTTGACCTTGTAGCCTTTGACAGCCAAGAAGTCAAGTAGGGTTTTTGTCATTTGTAGACAGAGACTCAGATGTGGGAGCCCCCAGCAAAAGGTCATCTACATATTGGATGAGTATCACTCCTTCAGGGATTTTCAATTCAGCCAGGTGTGTCTTTAGGATATGATTGTAGATTCCGGGAGAACACCTGTAACCCTGTGGAAGAACCGAATACGTATACTGTTGATGTTCATATGTGAAGGCAAAGAGAGGCTGTGAAGCCTCATCCAGTGGAATGCTGAAGAAGGCATTAGCCAGATCCACAACGGTGAAGTATTGGTGTTTTGGGTGAGAGATTACTCAGTGTAATGTGAGGGTCAGGGACAGGTAGGTCAATGGGTGCAGTGACGTTGTCACTGCTCGGAAGTCTTGTACCATCCGGTATGTTTCACCTCCTGTTTTCAAGACTGGTAAGATTGGTGTGTTCCATGGAGACACAGTGCGATATATGACACGAGCTCCCAACAACCCATCTATGGTTGGTTTGATCCCCATGGTCTGTTCAGGTTTCAGACGGTACTGTGTTCGGTAGATAGGAATTGATCAGGGTTGAGTAAGGTGATGGGTGACTGTGCCACCTGTAGTTGTCCAACATCAAATGGGGTGTGTGTCCAATGCCTTCATCAATGGTGGAAAGCAGTGCTTGTGATGAGGGGTGGTCTGTGTAAGGTTTACCATGGTGTCCTGGGAGAGTCAAACGTTCAGGAAGGCAATGTCCCTCTGTGTCAACTGTCATAAACCTCCACATGTTCTCAGTGGTGGCTTTGGTTATTCCTGGAGTTTGGGTGGGTTCCCACTGAGTTTGGATGCTCTTCTGATCATAGGCCCAAGGCTCCTTGCTTCAAAACCGCTTTCCAACTGCCAGTGTAACATGGGGAGAGATTCTTCGCCCAGTAGGTACCAGGATTTCAAATGGGAAGGTAGGGATAACCGGAGCAGCCACTCCTTCCTGTCCACACACTATGGTACAACATCTGATTGTTGGTGTCAGGTGCATCATGTTTTCATCCCAGTCATCGGTATATGGGTTGACATCATTATCAGTCACATTAAGTGTACAGTGGATTTCAGCTTGAGGAGTCTTGTATGGGTGAAATGTGTAAATGAGTTGTCTCAGCTTCTATTATGGTTGTGTTATGTGACGCCTGTCCCTGACACGCATCCCACTCATCCTCATAGGTTTTTTCTTCCTTCCTTTGTTCTCCTTCATCATCCTCACTTGGTTGGTCCCCGATTGAGACCCCCCGTGAGCTTCTTAATGAGCCAGACCCTATCGACCCCCAAAGCTCATTGTCCCCTGCACCCCCTTCTGTCATGGATTGGGTACTTCCCCTTTCTCTTTCGACAAACCATTCTGAGAGTCTGGGTTTAGGTGATTGGGTGCAGTTGCTTGTCTTAGGCCAGATGCTCCCCTTTCCTGTATAGATCTGACGGTTGGTTTTGAGTCATCATTACCAGGGACTCTGGGTTGGAAACCCCCACTTGTGGGACTGGGTCTGGGTTGGTTCCGCCCCGGCCGGGTGTGGCTCCTCTCGTCCTTGTGGCTCGCTGTTGGCTCGGACTTCCACACAGTGAAGTACTCCTTGCCCTACGCTTAGTGCCATGTTCCCTCTAGGTGTCCTCCTTGCACCACGAACACAGGCGCTTGTACCACTGCAGGACTTAGGAATGGGTTATAAGGGTTAGTTGGAGGAGGGTGTGTATGCGGGTGGTGTGCTCTTCGCTTCCTGTGGCAGGGTCGGATACAGTGGTGCTGAGGGCGCTGGAATATGTCACTCATGGACTGTGTCCCCACTATTGGTGTTGTCTCAGTTGTGGGTTCAATCACCACACCCATCATGTCTGGTTTCTTGTATGGGTGTGCTCGTCGTGTTTCCTCAATTGCCGCACGTACCTATCCTTAGCTCAGCCTCTGCTCTCTCTCTGTGTTTAGTCCCTTCCTTCTTGAATAAGTGAGACTATTCCTTTCCACTTCACTTTCTGTTCCTTCCCCTCACTGCCTCCCCTAGCTCTTTCTCCATAGAGGTGAGTTGCCCTTTAGACGGGGCACCCCACTAAAGTAACCTGCCTGTGTCCATTTGAGTTTCACTCCTCCCACACTTTCTTCACTGTCTTATACTGTTCTTTCCTCCCGCTCTATCCTGTATTTTTTGATCTAGATATTCATTAAATTTGAGTTTTGGGACGGTAGTGGTTGCCATGGTTATACAGTTTATTAGACTATCTTGGTGCTCTTAGCCCGTCACTGGCCGAATCCAGCAATGTATTCTTGGCGCTGACTGAGATTTATCTCTGATGTCCCACCCTCGTACACAAAAAATGTTCAATGCTTTATTATTAGGAATTATTTTGCAAAAGGTATTATTGTTTTTCAATTATTCGAATTATTATATATTTTTCCAAAAGGTATCAGAACGCCCTTTTGGAACAATACATTAACAAACCCGAGCGCTCCCAAACAATCATCAATTTAATCCCAGGAATTATTTTGCAAAAGTTATTATTGTCTTTCAGGCACTCGAGCTATTATATACTTTCCCAAAAGGTATCAGAATCGCCCTTTTTGGAAGAATACATTAACAAACCCCAAGCGCTCCTAAAATAATTACCAATTTAATTTTGGGAATTATTTGCAAAAGTTATTATTGTTTTTCAGGCATTCGAGTTATTATATATTTTCCCAAAAGGCATCAGAATCGCCCTTTTGGAAGAATATATTAGCAAACTCGAGCGCTCCTAAAATAATTATCAATTTAATTTTGGGAATATTTTGAAAAAGTTATTATTGTTTTTCAGGTATTCGAGTTATTATATATTTTCCCAAAAGGTATCAGAATCGCCCTTTTGGAAGAATATATTAGACAAACTCGAGCGCTCCTAAAATAATTATCAATTTAATTTTGGGAATTATTTTGCAAAAGTTATTATTGTTTTTCAGGTATTCTAGTTATTATATATTTTCCCAAAAGGTATCAGAATCGCCCTTTTGGAAGAATATATTAGCAAACTCGAGCGCTCTAAAATAATTATCAATTTAATTTTGGGAATTATTTTGCAAAAGTTATTATTGTTTTTCAGGTATTCGAGTTATTATATATTTTCCCAAAAGGTATCAGAATGCCCTTTTGGAAGAATATATTAGCAAACTCGAGCGCCCTAAAATAATTATCAATTTTAATTTTGGGAATTATTTTTGCAAAAGTTATTATTGTTTTTTCAGGTATTCGAGTTATTATATATTTTCCCAAAAGGTATCAGAATGCCTTTGGAACAATATATTAGCAAACTTCAGCGCTCCCAAAATAATTATCAATCTAATTTTAGGAATTATGAAAATACCAACACCACAAGAGGGAAAAAGTTCAAGTCAGCTCTTTGGAGGGCTACATAACAGGCAAAATAGGACTCAGTGGTCCTCTTAAAAGTTATCCACTAGTTAGTCTCATGAAACAGCCAATCTTACACAACATTCAGGTTATCATTTCAACAATTACATTTTCATTACATATCAGCATCAACACACGAATTCAGTTTAAGTTCCTCACAGTACATATAGTTGAGTGCCACGTCAACCAATTGCCCGACTATCTGAACTTGTATTATTTTTATTTTTTTTGATTCTCCTCAAGGAGACTCCCAGTCGTTTTAAACCATTCAACTGGCGTCTAGTCGGGAGAACCTTTTCTGGACTTGGATTCTCACGGAATTAACTCAACCCGACTATCTGAACCTTTTTATCAAGTCACAGATCCTTCTCTTGTGGATCAAATAAAAGGGTCCATCGCTTGTGAACCAAAAACTGTAATAGGCTTCTCACTAGAAAGCCAGAATTCAACAGGAAATAAAAACCACGTAACTAGACTTCTTCTCTTAGAGACACATTTCAACAGTAAAAACCTAAGATTTCAGATATCAACAGCAAAAAATAAAAGGGTCCGTCTCTCGTGAACCACAACCTCTGTAACTAGACTCCTCCCTAGAGAGTCACATTTCAACAGTAAAAACCTAAGATTTCAGATATCAACAGCAAAAAATAAAAGGGTCCGTCTCTCGTGAACCACAACCTCTGTAACTAGACTCCTCCCTAGAGAGTCACATTTCAACAGTAAAAACCAAAGAATTCAGATATCTTTACATATGTGCCTTTTGAGTCATAATAGATATGTTATAAATGTATCAGTAATCCATACTACGCCCCAGTACTACTGATCATAATTTGGGTTTATCCTACAATACAATATGCAGATTTTGTTTTAACAGGTTCTGCTTACCTTTGTATTGACGGCCGTCTAGATCAGTTTCCTGAGGCGAGCTGGATTCCCGGCTGCGTCCTGCGGACAGGTCACCCGTCCTTTCAGATCCGTCTCTTACTTGTCTCCTGTCTCTATCAACTTTTATGGACCGAATTCAGAGTTAGGAAACCACCCTCTGCTACCAAGTTTGTTGATGATCACAAGTTTACTGGAGAACGGAGACCAAGTAGAGACTTTCGGACAAGGTGGATAATTGTATAATATGAGGCAGTTTATTCAGAGGTAAAGATATCTGTAAATAGCGTGCACGGACCCGCTTCACAACCTCGTAGGGAGATATCTGAGAGAGCGAGCCCCTAAACATTGTGTGCTGACATTTTATACAATAAAATAAAGTAGGTTGATTCTAGTAGTTCTGATCTTCTGATTGGTCCTGATGAGTTGGTCGAGGTCACTTCCCATTGCATTGGCTCTGAGTCGGGTTCTCTGTCTTCAGATGTTCAGCCCTAAGAGAAGGGGGTTTTTGTGTGTGTGTGCTTAACAATGATGATGTGTGTGTGTGTGTGCGTGTGTGTATGTGTGTGTGTGTGTGTGTGTGTGTATGTGTGTGTGTGTGTAGTGTGTGTGTATGTGTGTGTGTGTGTATGTGTGTATGTTTTAACAATGATGATGTGTGTGTGTGTGTGTGTTGTGTGTTGTGTGTGTATGTCCTCAGAGCAATAACTCGTGAGTTGGGAGAACTGAGAGACCTAGGCGTGGGTGTTGTCCATAGCCACCTGCTGATAAGGCCGACAAGATAGAAGTCTTTGTGCATTGTATTAAATCCAAAGGCCCAACACAAGATGGGTCATGACAAGATTTTAGTCAGACCAAGCTATAACATAATATATTTACTAC